>NW_024068832.1:0-81657 GCF_009389715.1 Phoenix dactylifera
TTGCCGAAAAATTTATTCAAAAATACGAAAATGCGAAAAATTTCTTCAAAAATTCGAATCCTATACCCCCAACCTAGATCAGACATTGTCCTCAATGTTTTTTTAATTTTTTTATTTTTTTATTTTTTTGAGATATTATATTATGATTTTTATTTTTTTAATATATTTTTTTATTTGGGATGAAAATATGATGCATATGGAGTATAGAAGCATGTTACCTTAGCTGCATCAGTAATATGAGGACTCCTGCTAAGAAATTAAAAAAATACAATAAGAAAAAATGCAAAAATGACCTACGAAAATTGGGTTGCCTCCTAACAAGCGCTAAGTTTAACGTCTTCAGCCAGACGCAGCGCATCCTTATCAAATCATACCAGGTTCATGTCGAGTTATCCAAGGAAGAAAATTTGTGGGAGACTGATTGTCGAGCAAGAAGTTGACTGCTTCTATAGCCTTGTCTATATCAAAGTCAAAATAGGCCAAGCATTTTTTCAAAGGGTCATCTGCCAAAATATAGGGAAGGGCTTCTTTTACAAGATCATCCATTTTATCTATTAGGAAGCACTCAACTTTCCTCGCGGGTTGATCAGAGGCACGAAATATATTTAACTTGACCTTCATATTCCCAAAGGATATATTCATCACCCCAGTTCTACAATTAATGCACGCATTGGCTGTTGCTAAAAGGGGTGCCCAAGGATCACGGGGATTTGTTTCTTAGGATTAGGCTCATGTTCCATATCAAGGACGATAAAATCTACTAGAAAATAGAATTTGTCTACCTTGACAAGAACATTTTTAATTATCCCACGTGGTATTTTTACAGATCGATCAGCCAATTGAAGGGATACCGAGGTTGGTTTTAACTCACCTAACCCAAGTTTCTCATAAACTGAGTAAGGTAAAAGGTTGACACTTGCCCCTAGATCTAGTAGTGCTCGATCAATAAAATTATTTTCTAAGACACAGGAGATGGTGGGGGCACCAGGATCTTTGAATTTTGGAGGGATGTTATGTTGGAGAATAGAACTCACTTGCTCAGTTAGGAATACCTTTTTAGGCATATGTGTCCTAGATTTTCGCTTTTGGGTACAAAAATCTTTGAGAAATTTGGCATAGGAGGGAACTTGTCTAATAGCATCAAGAAGCAGGAGGTTGATTTTGACTTGTTTGAAAACCTCCATCATCTTCTCTAGTGAAGTTCCTTTCTTGCCAAAGGGAGAGGGTGCATTAAGTGCTTCAAAAAATGGGGCCTTTGGAATGTGAGTTTTGGCAGAAGGTGGACTAGCTGAAGAAGAAGAAGGTTTTAGATTTGCATTTGACATATTTCTATCCTTTTCTTCACCTTCCTTATTGCTATCCTCCCCAATCTTATTGTCTACTATACGTCCACTCCTTAGGGTAGTCAAAGCATTGGCTTGTTCATGATGAATTGTATTTAGTTGATTTTCTTGAGCCATGTATTGTCCCCTAGGATTACTCACTGGTTGGCTTGGAAGCTTTTCTTCCTCTCGCTTGTTCAGTGCATTAGCTAGTTGCCCCATTTGGGATTCTAGCTTGGCGATAGATTGTGTGTGAGAGTGCACCAATTGTGTAATAGTTTCCAAACCTTGAAGGGAGGTCAACACTTTCTCCTCAAAGGCTGTGTTTCTATGGGGTGGAGGAGGAGTGTGTTGAAATTGAGTCGAAGGACGGTAGGGATGAATATTTTGTAGGGTTTGAAAATTCTGAGGGTTTTAAAAATTTTGGGAGTAGGGTTGGGCAGTATTCGAAGCTTGTTGCTTCCAAGAAAAGTTTGGATGGTTGCGCCATCCCGGGTTATATGTATTGGAAAATGGGTCATTACCCGGTCTGGGCTGTATTTGAGCAGCATTGATGTGTTCTTGCATGAGTTTGGGAAATTGGGGTACTGAGGGGCACTCATGAATAGGGTGGGATGGGCTAGAACAGATAGCACACACTTGTGCTTGGGAAGAGTTAACGACATGTCCTCCCATCATCAGTTGGTCAATCTTATGGGACAATACATCTACTTTGCTAGATAGGTCCATAGAATGACTTATTTCACAAATGGTCCCTTTTCTTTGAAAACTTGGAGGTGTTTGACGAGAACAGGAAGCATGGTGGAGGGAGTTTTCATTGAGATTTTCAAATAATTTTCATGCTTCATGCTTATTTTTAAGCATGAAAGTTCCCCCACAAGAAGCATCCATCTGACGATTTCGATCAGACAATCCGTCATAAAAGCATTGCGCTAATTGCCACTTGGGTATCTGATGATGCGGGCATTTACGGATTAGGTCCCGAAATCTCTCCTAGGTTTCATAAAATTCTTCTCCCTCGGTTTGGGAGAAGCTTGTGATGGCACGTCTAAACTGTTTCATTCTTCCTATGGGAAAGTATTTTTTAAGAAATTCTTGTTGCATTTGATCCCAGGAACGAATTGAATTAGCCTCTAAAGAATTCAGCCATTGCTTGGCTCTGTCTTTAAGGGAGAAGGGAAATAATCTAAGTTTCAGAGCATCATCAGTGAAGTTTTGAATCTTGACAGTGGTGCAAATCTCAAGAAATTCATCTAGGTGTTTATATGGGTCTTCGTTGGTGAGCCCGTAAAAAGATGGAAGCATTTGGATCACACTAGACTTTATTTCATATTGTACAGCTGCTACTTCAGGTAATCGAATGCAAGATGGAGAAGTGTAAATGGTGGGAGTAAAGTACTCCCTCAGGAGTTTGGGTTGTTCTTCAGCCATCTCAGGAGGTGGAGCAGATCCTATGGTTCTATAGGTACGGATTTCGGCTCGAAGGGTCCTAATAGAACACTCTATTTCAGGGTCAAAAGGTACTAATTCAGGTGATCTGGAACGACACCCTAGCATATACTAAAACTTGTTGGATCAGTCAAGTACAGTCAAGCATGCATTAAAAGAAAAACACATCAAGTCCTTGTATTTGCCCTAAAATCACTAGACAGCTCCTAACTGGTTTGAAGAAGGCACCTAAGCCTCCAATCCGGTCTAATGAACTGAGTTGACCAGGTAAGCTCCCAGGTAAGTGGGGGGGTCACGATGCATTGCAAAGGTCCCACTTAAAAACCACTTGCCTCGAACAGATGAACTGTCTCCCTTGGGACAAAGCTTGCCTAGACATCAACTGAGCCACAGAGCGAAATTGGTGCAACTTTCGGTGATCTTCATCCTATTGAGCTCGAATGTCCCTAGGGGCCAACGTCTAATTGATTTTAATTAAAGTGATAGCTATGTGCGAATTGGTTCACCTAGTTTGGGCAAGAATCTAGTGATGAAATTCAGTTCTTATCTTGTTGGGGTGATTGCCCTTACTATGTGCGGGTTAATTGGTGCATGTGTATCAAGCATGCATTCACACTTTTATTGAAATTAAAAGCAAACAATCACTATAAAATTTCAAGCTAATTTGGCATCAATTTAAATAACAAAGGTTCAGATGTTACCAAAGGGAATTTTCCCAGTAATTTTTTATTTTAAAGCAAACCTCTACAGCATTCCTTTTCCAGCAGTTCTCTTTTTGATCGTCCCAAATTTCCTTTTTGATTCCTGATTAAATAATACCCAAAAAAAATTCAAAAATTAGTAAGAGAGAGAAAGGAGATAAGGAAAGTAAAAAAATAGAAAATATTTTTATTTTATTTTAGATATATATATATATTATTATTTTATTTTTTATTTATTTTTTGAAAATTTTTTTTGAAAAGAAAAACAACTATACTAGCAATCCCCGGCAACGGCGCCAAAAATTGATAGTCAACTTTAAAGACCACGCAATAGCACGTATCTGGTAGAATAGTGATTACGGGTATCGATCCACAGGAATTGGGATACAGTTGTTTTTCTTTTTAAAAAAATTATTTGAAAAGAAAAATTTGTGAAGACTATTAAACTAAGCAATTTAATAAGAAATGCAATTAAAATGATATCAGTTTGGAGGAACCTAGGGCAAGGAATTCACCACTAACATCGGAACAAGGGTCGTTTGTATTTTAATTTATTCTTGGACTAACATGCAAATTGGCTACAAGCCTAATAAACATTTAAATAGAAATTCACAAAAGTAATTTGGGAATAATCCATCTTCAGTTGGCATGAAATGTCTACCCTAAACTAATGTGGCAGGACACTGTATCTTCCCTAAGCATGGACTATCTTATATTTACTTAGTGATCATGAAGAACAGTTGTACGAACATCATACTTAAAATCACAGAAATTAAATATGATTCAAAAGAAGATATCCATTGAAACAATAAGTTCATACAACCCCAAGAATATAAAATAAAATATAAAACCCGTGTCTCTTTGTTAGGGCTGCATCCGACCCTAGAGAGAAGATCAGCCTTCCATGGAGTCGTGGGCGATAGCAGTAGTGGCACAGCAGCGGGCTCCCATTTCTTCTTTTTTTCTTTCCTTCCCTGGATCTCTCCTTCCTTCTCTAGCAATTCATTATTTTTTTCTTTTGAGAAGGCATTCCCAAAAAGACCCAAACTTCTCTCCCTCCTCTGTTTCCCGTGGGATTTGGCCTGATAACCCAAGCTTTTCTCTCCCTCTAGTCTTCTATGGGATTCGGCCTGTGAACAATGCGGAACCCCTTCCGGTGGGGAATGAATCCTCCTCTGTTCACCCTGGGGCCCTTTTATAGGCTGCGACCTTGATCTCTCCTCTTCCCTATTTCCGAGTGGAGGATAAGGATGAGGCTTTGGATTTGATGCTGGATTTGGAAGAAGGATACGATTTTTCTGGGATAAGGATGGGAAGACTCGGTTAGCAGTGGATAAGGATGGATTATGCTGAGATGCACAGAGGAAGCGTGGGAATCCGGCTGGCCGCGGGATAGAGATAAGGTTGATGGGATGCTGGGATTTGTTCATGACCGGGAAGAGATCTGATCTTGATGTTGGGGGAAATCTCACGAACGGCTGGAACACATGGATGAAGGGAGTTTGGATTTGGTTCATGGTTGATTTGTGAGATAAAGATGAACTCGGAACAGGGGAACTGGGAACTGATCCTTGAATCGCGGACGGGATGAAGGTGAATCACAGAAAAATTGCTGGGACTCTGTTTCAAAACAGGGGAATCTGGAAGGAAAGAAACCTTTGATGCGTGGAACCTCTTGCATGCATCACGGGTGGATGAGGCATGGCAGATGGGAGAAGATCTTTGGAAGAATCCTTCGGCTGGGAACAGGGGAGATGTTTACGGCTGGGAGGAATTCGTGGATGAGAGCCGGACACAGGGATTTCGAAATTTGCTGGGAAATGTTCCTTGAATCGCGGACGGAACGGCAATAGCTTCATTCGTGGGACATGGGAGGAAGCTCGGAGAGCTTGGGACGTTGGGATCAATCAGGAAGAAGCTGGGATTTGAGTTTATCCCACGGGCAAAGAGGAGGGGAGATGAGCTGTGACAAGGTGATATGAGCTGGGAGCAGGGTTGGATTGGGATGAAGATAGATCACAAACATGGTGAGCTGGGTTGGTTCGGAAGATGCTGGGAAGGATGAGGATGAATACGGAGACGTGGGAGAAGGAAGATGATGAGAGGATCCCGGCTGGCTTGGTTTGGTTCGTGGAAGACTTGAGAGGATAAGCGTGGGAAGTTTGCTGGGATTAATTTGGAAGGCGTTATGGCTATGGTCTTTGAACGGGAGATCTAATGCAATCGGCCGAACGTGGGATATGGGAGGATAGGATGATACGGTTGGAACACGTGGGAGATAGGAGAGGATAAGAAAAATGTGGAAGGGAAGGTCATGCATGAGATGTAAAGCAGGGGAATTAATTCGTGGATGATGGAATGACTGCTATGGCTGGTTTCAATCGGGATAAAGTCTAATGAATGTGATACGGGTTTAAACAGTGCAACGTGGGAAGTTTTGGGACAAAATGTTAGAACATGAAAAGTCGAGCTCAGTTAGATGTGAAAGAAACAATAGAGTTGGGATGAACGGCTGAATCGAAAATCTGAGAGGATTTGAATCGCAGGGTGCATGCGATTTGGGTTCAGGGATCATCCCAAATGAGTTTGACTCGACCTGCATACATTAGACTCAATCGGTAAATAAATAAGTAAAACTCGAATTACCTTTAATAATTTATTAAAATGTAATGATGAAGGTAACACATTTTTTTTAGTTAAATTCACAAAATATATTAATTAAAATAACGATAAGTGCTATGAATAAGATATTAATTTATGCATTATTTAGCACTTATCAGTCCTTTTATAGCCAAAAGACCCCCCACGCCTCACACCTCTTTTGGCCAACGAATTTGGCTGATAAAATTTCTAAAAAATTCTGGTGAATCGGTAGGTAAGAGATGAACAAATTCTCTTTTAATCTTGTGCCAAGAATCCCTAAAAATTAGGGGGTTATTGCACCCCAAACTTCAGCTGCACGCCACCCTACTTGATGCGTCATGCAGTCCCTACAAATTAGGGATTTGATTCCTATCTTTTTAGGAAGATTTGAGGTGCTATATTTTTTTAAAAAATTGCCCCACGCCTTCTTTTTCCTCATGCCAAAAATTGGCCAAAAATAAAGAGGATAGGCACCACTGATTTTAGGGATAAGGATGAAGTGTCTTTCTTCTCCAAGAAAGAAAGCTAGGGTCCTAAATTTTAGAAATTCTTCTCCATAATAAATTCTGATTATTTGAACTCTTAATCCTCATCAAATAAGGACTCTTAATTGACTTGAGTCAATCCCAATCCAATTGGGTCAAGTTCGATCAATTAGGTTATGCCCAATCGGCTCGGGTCGAACCCGATCGAATTAGGTCAAACCCTAATTTAGCCCAAATTGAATCTAATTCAATTTGGCTTAATTAAAGTCCAATAATTCAATCAAATTAAATTTATTAGTAATCCAATTACTAATTAATCCTTCAATAATTCAATAATTATTTTAATGCAACTTTTGCTTAGGATAATTTGTCAATCAAATTGACCAAATTATCGTTGAATGATTCTTAATCATCAATCAGCCATTTGATCAACCTAGAAACTTCTATGCGTGTGACCCCATAGGTTCGAGTCTAAGCTGGTAGCACAAGAATAACTTCTTGTACTAATCGAAATGACCATCTAGCAATGGTATCTGACGTCCGGATAGGCCGAATGATTGCAAAGCAGCATTCAAGAACCCTTGGACCATGATTACCGTATAATTTATCCCTATGACTCCTAAATGCCAGGATGACTTCAGAGTTCTGTCAACTCTGTAATAAGTGCATCCATGATGTGATTCAACTTTAGAAATCCTGTGACTCCTTACAAGGATTATCCTGGCCAAGGTTTTGCTAAATTGAACACAAGGCATTATCTTCTGTTTTCAGGAGGGGTCAATTCCATCTTGACTCACAATTGACTACGAAAGTACTTGACTGTACCCAGTGACCTTCCGTCACTGAATTAGAAATTCAGATAGTCCGGTACCAAAATACAGTGAGTTGCTTGCTAGTCACAGGTTGCGGTCTCAGGTCAGAGGGCCAAACTTATACCCATATCCACTCGAAACATCTCTTGACAGTAGAGCGTTCCGGAATTGGTCATGTTCAATGAAATTTACTCCTACACTTCACCTGTGTGACATATCAGTGTCTCCACACTCCTTGGTTAAGAGGACAACCAACGTATATGTCACACAACGACCTAATCTCGATAATGCTGTCGTCCTAGTAAAAGCATATTATTTGATCGCGAGCAGTTTTAAGGACTTGAAAATAAATCCTCCTTTATCATAAAACAAGTCCTAAGGACTTCATCATATAAAAGTTCATTTGAAGATGTACAATGAAATGATGAATAATGCCAAATAACACTTTATTAATTTGTCAATTCATTTACAAAATTCAATCATCAACATGCTGATGATTGACATTTAGGATACAATTCCTAACACAGTCGACCCCAATGGAGCCGACCCCAACTGAACATGAGTCGACCCCAAGGTTATGTGTTCAAAATCATGTCTCTGAAATTCCTGAGAGGGTCGACCCCAATGAAACTTGTGTCGACCCCACTGTAGCATGGGTCGACCCCAAGAAATCTTGAGTCGATCCCATTGAAAATAGCCGAAAATATAAGGTTCTATGATTCCTGAGAAGGCCGACTCCACTGTAGCAGGGGTCGACCCCAGAGAAAGTTGGGTCGACCCCAGAGGAAGTTGGGTCGACCCCAAGTCTGATGAACAGTAAGTTGGGTCGACCCCAGAAAAGTTTGGGTCGACCCCAGCACGGGCAAGGGCATAACGGCTAGTTCTGCATAAGTGCTTTTTGACCTCCCAACGGCTAGTAACGGCTAGTTTTTCAAATCTAACCAATGGAGAGTGACCAATAGAGGTGGGCAAGTATTTAAAGTGATACTATTCATCAGAGAAAGTATCTTTTGTCAAGAAATCAAAGTTCATTCAAGAAAAAGCAAGCCCTAGCATCCTTCATCAAAGTTCTCCATTTAAGTCTCAAAAAGAAGGTGGTTGAGCAATCGGGGTATGTATTCAACAGCTCCACCAAACCATTGTGAAGTGAAGGAACCTTGGTAAAGAAGAGAAGAGCATCCTCAAAGCGATAACTATTTTTTCATCTCTTCTATTAGTGTAAAATTGTTATATTTGCTCTTCTAGGAGTTTCAAACTCTTTCTCCTTTATAACGTTGTAGGTTGTTGGTGAGCCCGCAAAACCAACAGTATAGGTTTGTTGGTGAGCTCGTAAAACCAACGGTTAGATTGTTGGTGAGCCCGCAAAACCAACATAGGTTATTGGTGATCCCGGAAAATCAAATTGTAAAGATTTTGGATTGTGAGCCCAGAAAACAATCCAACTGTAATCCAAGAGATTATAGTGAATTCCCAAGGAGAGGCTTAGGGAGTGGACGTAGGTGCTAGGGGTGCATCGAACTACTATACATTGTCTTGTTTGTGTTGTGCTTGTTCTTATATTTATTCTTGCTTTATATTTGATTCTTGCTCTAGGATAAGTTCACCCAAGTAACTTAAGAAAGCTTCCACCGCTCTTAACAAAAAAACTTTTAAAGCACCAAAAATTTAGAAAAACCCAATTTATCCCCCCTCTTGGGTTGTCACCTTGGGCAACAAACCTCTATAAGCTATGAGTTGACCCCTATAAGTTAGGAGTCAATCCTAAGGATCCAAGAATCGATCTCAGGAGTTGACCCCAGCCAGGTAGGAGTCGACCCCTTTATGTGTAATTGCTCTAATGACTAGTTTTCTAGCGAGCATTAGTCCGCATTTAAGTTTCACCATCTAACGATCAAAATAGCTCTTCCAAGTTTAATGAAACACATAAATGCTTCTGCATTTAATTGGAAGGCAAAGGAATGGAAGAGTATTGAAGAAATCAAAAGAAAAACAAGAGAACAAGTGCCCAACATTGATTAACTTTCAACCACCACTTCTTGTGCATTAATTGAAGTTTCATCTGAAATGTGCTGCAAAAAGAAAGCTTCCCTCCAGCAAATCAAAGAGTGCTTCATTGGTTTCCAATTAGCTCATTAAGGAGCATTTATTCATAATTTTTTGATTATTCTCATTGTATTTTTGGATGACGTGAAACTTAGGGATAGGATGATCCGTATCTTGAAAAGGAGTGTAAAGGCTTATCTGTACCAAAGTAATGGGGTGACTAGCTTGGGTTAAGTGTGAGATATGGGGCTGAAGCGATCCTAATATGGGAGAAACCGAACAGAGGATCGCGATGGCGATCCTCTTCGACTCCTCCGGGAACAATTGGGGCAAGGCGCCGCGGGCATCCCGTGGCACCCCCCCTCTCCGGTCAAACCGCGGCCAATCACGGCCGTGGATCACGCTTGACCGCCTTGACCGCCGCGATTTTCGCTGCGGAGAGCCGTTACGAGGGGATGATAAAAACCCCTCTTTTCCTTCCCAGATCACCACCGAGCCCCTCTCCTTCCTCTCCTCCCTCTCCTCTCCCTCTCCTTCCTTCGTTCTTGCCACCCGAGTGACTGGCGTGCTCTCCTGGCCGAGCACCGTCCGAATCCCCTCGCGTCCTTCCCCTGTTTCTGGATCTACTTCCCCTTCGGAAAGTGCCACCGCCGCCTCCGCTTGACACCGGATCGAGCCTCCCATGGCCGAGATCCACCGCCTCTGTCGACTCGCCAGTAAGCCCCTTCTTTTTCTCTTTATTCTGTTGCGAAACATCCTCGAGTTCTTCCCTTTGTTTTGGCCCCAAATTGAGACCATTCTCGGTTGTCTTCATGCCCGTCACCGCAGCAACCGCCGGCCGCCACTGTGGTCGGCTGGCCGTCGACCGGGCGACGCCCCCGGCCGCCTAGGCCGGCCATCCAGGCCAACCACCCCATCGATCCCCCTTCCTCTCCCGTTCTCCCATCTCCCCTGTCCATGGGGAGCTCGGTGAGGAAGAAGGCCCATGTGGGCCGAACTGGGCCAAGCTTCGGCCCGGTTCACTGTGGGCCCAGTTGAAACCCGAACCCAAAATCTAGAATCCGAACCCGAAACCCAGAAACCTGAAATCCGGAACCCAGATTAGACCCGAAACCCGGAACCCGAAACCCGAACCTGTTTGGCCAATAAATAAAATTTTGCAGTTAAGCCCTTAACAGTATATGAGTTCACAAAAGAGTCTTCTGCAATTTATATTTGATCCCTATAGGAAAGATTTATTACCTAAAGATCCTCAAATATATTTATTTAGTCCCTTCACTCAAGTTTTATTATAGAATAGTACCCTGTAATTAAGTATTAGTCCCTAAAATAAATTTTTATTTCATAAATAAACCAATTAGAGGCCAACCTTGGGGAGCCCTATGTTAGGAACCCGCCCATGCTGCAGAAAAAATTTCAAAAAATTTCAGATGCAGCGGAAGAGGCATGCACGGGATCAACCGTTCATCGCATGAACGTTGTTTAAAACCGTTCGTAGATAGATAAGGATTAAAAACTTTTTAAAAAATATTAGAAGATCAGATCTTCACCTTGTGCGGGTAGATGATCACCGCAAACTGATGATCGTGGTTTTGGATGAAGGTTCGCTTGAAGCCGTTCAAGTGCCCGGCCTCTACGGATATCCACACGAAGCAGGAACCGATCCAAGCTTTTTATCTCCCCGGGGTGCTAGCTCCCTTGCAGAGATAACTTTGATGGCTGATGTCCTCCCTCTTAATCAACCCTTGATTGTGCTTGGGAGGAGGAAGAAGAAGGATGAAGACTTAATGAAGAACCAAAGCCTGATTTCAGCCTTTTCCTTTCCTGCGTTGGAAGAAGGAAGGGAGGAGGGAGGAGGATCCGCCAACCACCTTTGGCTTTCCTCCTTGCTTGCGGCTGAAGGCAAAGGGGAGGAAGAGGGCCACGGCACAAGGGAGGAGAGGGCTTCAATTGCTTGCCCTAGCTGCCGCCCACACCCTCTTTTAAAGACATGTGGAGCTCCTAACATTTAGGAGCTCTTGATGACTTCCCTAAGAGGGGCGCCGCCCTCTCTTCATGCCGCACCAAGAAGATAAGGAGGAGGGGCGTGATCCCCTCCTTCTTATGATGCCCTAATCCTCCTCTAAGGAGGATTAGGTGTCCCTCTTATGGCTAAGTCCTAATCCAATTAGGCTTTGTTGCCCAGATAGACAACCCAAGAGGGGGGGTGAATTGGGTTTTAAAATAATTTTGCAATTAAAACGTTGTGGATGACTAATTAATGCTTTACCAAGATGGTTAATTAATTGCTATGTGCTGTGAATGAAATGTGAGTAAAAGAAAGAGACAAACAATCACAAACACAAGGCTTTTATAGTGGTTCGGAGCTAACCCTTGCTCCTACGTCCACTCCTCAAGTCTCACTTGGGAATTCACTATAACCCCTTGGATTACAGCCGGTTGTTTTACAAGCTCACAACCAAACTTGTTGTTTTACGAGCTCACAACGAACTCGGTCGATTTTTCCTGGCTCACCGACTAGAACCACCCCGATTGTTTTCCCGGGATCACAATCGAACCCTTACACGTTGGTTTTACACTCGGCTCACCAACCAACCTCTACACCCTTGATTCAATCCCCCGATTGAACCAAGCAAAGACAATATGGAAAGAATAAAAAACAAACAGAAAAACTGAGCTTCTTAAAAAGCAGATTTGCTACAATATAAACTAGAGAGAAGTTAAGAGCCCTCAAACACTTTTGAGTTGGAGTAGAGTAGGGCTTCTTGAACTTTGAGTCTCCTCTGGAATGTCTGGTCGACTTGAATGCAGGAGGAGGCTTCTTTAAAATGCTGGAAAGAGGAAGTTGGATGGAGTTAATGGCGCTCTTCCTTCTTTTCGTTGAAGACAAGTATGCAGAGAATGAATGCTTGATTTCTTTGAATGGAATGGTGCTTCTCTGCCTTGCTACAGTCCTCTGTGGCTATTTAAGCCATCCTCCACGGAAACTAGCCGTTAGACACCTTTTTCTGCCCATTCTGCACACTCTGCACAACCTGACAATATGTCCGTTGGGGGTCGGAGTCGACTCGCGCGATCAGGAGTCGACTCGGCTGTAGCGGGAGTCGACTCATGCTTTTCTGGAGTCGACTCGGCAACTGTTCCGGATTTGAATTAAAGTGGCCTCTTCGACTGGGAGTCGACTCGACTTGACCCGGAGTCGACTCGCCAACTTCTGGAGCTGACTTGGCATTTTCGGAGTCGGCTCATCCCATGAAGTCCACAGAGCCAATTTTCAACCTGGCCCACTCGAGTCGACTCGACAATCCTGGGAGTCGACTCGGCGCTCAGAGCCCGAACTCTCGATCTTCTGTTTTTTGGCTCGTCCAGTCTTGGAGTCGACTCGGACTGTTCTGGAGTCGACTCGGCTCTCAGTTTCCAAAACATGGCCTTCTGCCTTTTTGGTGTAGCGCTGCCTTGGGATCGACTCGAGCTGTCTGGGAGTCGACTCGGCTATCAGAGACAATAATTCGGTCTTCTGTCTTTTTGGGGTCGCGCTGTCTCGGAGTCGACTCGCGCATTGCGGGAGTCGACTCGAATCTCAGAGTCCGAAAACTGCTCTCTGACTTTTGCCTTGTGAACCACTGAGAGTCGACTCTCGCTTTCTTTGGAGTCGACCTACCAACCATCGGAGTCGACTCGCGTTCCACAAGAGTCGACTCGAATCTCAGGGTCGAAATTCGTTCTCTGACTTTTCTGTCTGTAACTCCTTGGAGTCGACTCATACTACTCCGGAGTCGACTCGGTAAACATTGGAGTCGACTCGCGCACTTCAGGAGTCGACTCGCTGACAGGTTTTGAGTTGATGCTTTCTGCTCGTCTGTCTGTTCTTAGTCGGAGTCAACTCGTAATGATCCGGAGTCGACTCGAGCCCGTGCCAGTGATTCTGATATGCTTGGAGTCGACTCATAATACTCTGGAGTCGACTCGAGTCTCAGACTTTGGTTCAAACTGACTTCTTAACTTATCCAAAATATTATGAACCAAGTCTAGAAACACTTTAGACAAGATTTTTACTGAAACACTCAATTGAATTCATTAGTAAACAAGAGATATACTCAGATGCTTTGAGCTCATCAAAATCAAATAGGGTTATGATCAATCACTCCACAATCTCCCCCTTTTTGATGATGACAAAACATTGAGTATATGTAAAGTGAATTGCTCAATAAACAAGGAAAATAAAATCCATAAATGAATTCAAGTGTCTGGTTATTTAATTTATCCAAGCTTGAAAGGTGTGAAACAATAAATTTTGGAATTAAAGCTCCCCCTTTCATTTGGAATTATATAAGCCTTCATATCATGCAATCAATTGTTTGGCTTATATATATTTAATGATTTAGCTTTCTTAAAAATTCAGATTCTCCCCCTCAACATATGCATTCAACTTTGTTTTGATTCTCTGAATTTTCTTTTAATGCATTGCAGTTTTTGAACTGAAATTTTTAGTTTTTAGAGAAAAAATCTGTCAATTTGTTCTTGAGTAGGATTCAGCTAATCTCCGAATATTCCTTGAATAGATTATGGAGATTACTCCATTAGGAGCCCCAACAGAGAGATAATGAGCCTCGAGGTACCAAATCCACTAAGAACAAATTATGTTTTAATTTTTGATTCTCATTTTGAGTTCTTTTATGTTGATTCCATTTACATATCTACTAAATATTTCTCCCCCTTTTTGTCATCATATCAAAAAGGAGGTAAGCAGAACAAACAATCACTTAGAGATCAAATTGCACACAATTGAAGAGAATATGTCTACTCATTGTATTGATGTGTATGTAAATACATTTTAGAATACAATAAGTAAAGCAAAAAAGTACATGTCAAAATAACACAAAATGATCTAAGGCTTCCTCGAGGAGGATGCGGGTCCCCGGGGCATGCGCTCTGCAAGTAGTGTGACTGCATTGGTGACGTGCTCGAGCTGTCGGATAATGGCCGAGGTGGCCCTGTTATGTGTCGTATCGAGCTCGGTCACCGACTTCTGAAGTGTGTCCAGCTTGTCGATGAGCACATTCGCCAAGCGCTCGGCCCCCTGGGTAATGGTGCCCATATCCTGTCGGACGTTATCGCGCATCTTCCGAGTGGTGCTCGAGACTTCGCTCATGCTATGGAACTGGGCTTGGACCAGGAACCGTACATTGTCGATCTCTTCCCGCACATGGGCCGTCATCTCAGTCACGACTGTCAAGGAAGGGACCAACGCTGAAGATGGTGCAGGAGAGGGAGCAGGCACTGAACCCCGGAGCTCCCGAAGTAGATCATCCCGCAGGTCTCTAACTATCTCCTGGCGCAACTCTCGGAGCTGCTCAGGAGCGATCCGGACCTCCATGGGCTGAGGAGCTGAGGAGGAGGGTCCGGCTGAGGTGGTAGGAGCAGAAGTGGAGGGAAAGTCAGGATAATCTGAGTCTGGCTCAGGACTAGGGGAATGTCTGGTGGTATGTGTGGAGGTGGAAGACTTCCTAACCTAGGTCCCCTCTACCTTCCGAAACCCCATCCTGTGTAGGGTCCCCGGACGCATGCGATCTGTCCATCGCAATGCGCGAGAGGGTTCCCCCTCAGGAATAGGGATCTCGGCCTCCCTAAAGATAAGGGTGAACATTATGCCATAGGGGAGGGTGAGCCTAGGTCTATCTAGTGGCTCACATAGGTATCTATATATCATCTTGGGAAAGTTTATGGGGGTATCCTGAAGAATGTAGTACATGAGGGCTAGGTCCCTCTCAGACACAAAATCGAACCGTCCGGTCTTTGGGAACAAAGACCGAGAAATGATGCTCAAGAGGAGCCGCATCTCAACTGAAAGTGAGCTGGCGGACACCTCATCTAAAGGGGACTGGGGTGGATGCCCTAGAATGGCCGTAAGGGCCTCAGTCCTATCTTCGGGGTGTGTGGGAGCCACCCCTAACTATGGAAGGTGGAGGATTTGGGCTATGAAATCCTCGGAAATAAACAATGGGACACCGGCTACGATTCCCTCTATTCCCCCATTCCCCCTATGGACAGTACCATAGAACTCTCTAATTAGGCCAGGGTATGTGGGGAGGTCTAGGGAACAAAAGTACTCTAAACCCTGGGCCCTAAGTCTATCTCCTATAGTGAAGCCCTCCCGGGAGAGATAGTCGAAATCGACGTATCTCCCGGTGGAGACCGCCTTCCCGGCACACGGCCTCGAGGGAACGGCCCTCGGCGGGGAACGAGCCGGAGGTTGTGGCCTCACGGGGTCGTTCCGAGCCTTGGAACGCCGCTCGGCACCGGTCGCGGAATGGGGCCTCTTCCGGCTTGGGACAGTGGCTTTGCGAGGCATGGTTGACCTAGAATGGTATGAAATCCTAATGGACGATGAAGGATCAACGGGAAAAGGACCTAGGGGCGGCCGGAGACGTTCTAGGAGTCGGCTCTAGGGTTTTGAACAGTGGCGGCGGTGAAAATAAGTGTTTTCTAAACGATGGAGCTAGGGTTAAAAAGTCGGATCCCGACTGCGAGTCGACTCCACTGAGTCGCGAGTCGACTCGACCTCGAGTCGACTCCAAAATATGCGCGAGTCGACTCTCCTTAGGCGCCTGTTGACCTCGAGTCGACTCCTTACTGTATGCGAGTCGACTCCCCCTCTGCTGCCATTATTTTCGAGTCGACTCCCGTAAATGTGCGAGTCGACTCCCCCTTACGAGCCGACTCTGAAACTTACTCGAGTCGTCTCGAACTCTGGCACGCACCTAAAAATCATGCTATGTTCGTGCCGAATGAGGGAAAATCACTAAGTTATGATCTGATTTGATGATCGTTGTAAAGAAACTCTAAATTAACCACAATCTAATCATCAAAATCAATGAACTAGTGGAAAACACCACTAGCATGGATCAATCACTCCTAATCCCCTCCTAAGCACACTAAATCTCTCTTCACTTAGGGGTTTTGTAAAAATGTCAGCTAATTGATCATCAGTACAAACAAATTGTAGTGTCACATCACCATTCAGTACATGATCTCTTATGAAGTGATGTCTTATCTCAATATGTTTAGTTCTTGAATGCTGAATTGGATTCTTAGTTAGATTAATGGCACTTGTATTATCACAATTAATGGGTATTTTATCTTGTTTAATGCCATAATATTCTAATTGTTGTTTGATCCATAAGATTTGAGCACAACAACTCCCGGCTGCAACATATTCAGCTTCAGCAGTAGATAATGCAACCGAGTTTTGTTTCTTGCTAAACCATGAGATTAAGTTTTCTCCTAGAAATTGACAAGACCCGCTGGTACTTTTTCTATCAAGTTTACATCCAGCAAAGTCTGAATCTGTGTATCCTAATTAAATTTAGGCTAGATTCTTTAGAACACCATAAACCTATATTCTTAGTTCCTATTAGGTATTTAAAGATTCTCTTAACTGCAATTAGATGTGATTCCTTAGGATTAGACTGATATCTAGCACACATGCAAACACTAAACATGATATCAGGTCTACTTGCAGTAAGATACAATAAAGATCCTATCATACCTTTATATAGTTTCTGATCTACAGATTTACCTGATTCATCTTGGTCTAATTTGCATGATGAGCTCATGGGGGTGCTGATTGACTTGTTCCCCTCCATATCAAACTTTTTAAGCATCTCCTTGATATATTTGGCTTGATTGATGAAGATGCCTCCTTCAGACTGTTTGATTTGAAGCCCGAGGAAGTAGTTCAGCTCTTCCATCATGCTCATCTCAAATTCACTCTGCATCAAATCAGTAAATTCTTCGCAGAGGCGATTGTTAGTAGCACCGAAAATAATATCATCAACGTAAATCTGCACTAATAACATATCTTTGTTTTGCTTTTTCAGAAATAGTGTTGTATCTACATTACCCCTAGAAAACTCATGTTCTAATAGGAATTTGCTAAGCCTCTCATACCATGCTCTAGGTGCTTGTTTCAAACCATAAAGTGCTTTGTTCAATTTATATACATGATTAGGGTATTGATGATTTTCAAAACCAGGAGGTTGTTCTACATATACCTCCTCATTAATATACCCATTTAAAAATGCACTTTTTACATCCATTTGAAATAGTTTGAAGTCCTTAGAGCATGCATATGCTAATAATAATCTAATAGCCTCAAGTCTAGCTACAGGAGCAAAGGTTTCATCAAAATCTATACCTTCTTCTTGATTATAGCCCTTTGCTACTAGTCTAGCCTTATTCCTTATGACAATTCCATTTTCATCAAGTTTATTTTTATAAATCTATTTGGTACCTATAATTGGATATTCAGAAGGTCTTTCAACTAGATTCCATACTTTGTTTCTAGTAAATTGGTTTAATTCTTCTTGCATTGCATTTATCCAATTTACATCTTTTTTAGCTTCTTCTATGCGTTTAGGCTCAAAATGTGAAACGAAAGCTAGATGATTGTTTAAGTTCCTAAGGGATGCTCTAGTCCTAATAGGTTGAGACGGATCATCTAGAATTAATTCCTTAGGATGCCCGTGAGCATACCTCCAAGCTTTAGTTAGCCCATGATCTACTATAGTCTCTTGGCTTGATGATGCATCTTCAATTAATTTTTGACTGTTATCTTGTAATGTCATCTCGTCAATCTTTTCTTCAAGAATTTCCGTATCATCATCAAAATTAACTCTCTTACTAGAAGAGATATCTCTAGAATCATCGAGGACAACATGTATGGATTCTTCTATAACTAGGGTTCTTTTATTAAAGACTCCATATGCTTTACTAGTTGTAGAGTACCCCAAGAATATGCCCTCATCAGATTTAGACTCAAATTTTCCTAGATTATCTTTTCCATTATTATGAACAAAACACCTACATCCAAAGATATGAAAATAGTTTACCTTTGGTTTTCTGTTTTTCCAAAGTTCATAAGGTGTTTTCTTTATAATAGGTCTCAATAAAACTCTATTTAATATATGACAAGAAGTATTAATGGCTTCTCCCCAAAAGTACTTAGGGAGGTTACTTTCACATAACATAGTTCTAGCCATTTCCTCTAGAGTTCTGTTTTTCCTCTCCACAACTCCATTTTGTTGTGGTATCCTAGGTGCAGAAAAATTGTGTGTTATCCCCTTTTTACTACAAAACTCATCAAATAAATGATTTTCGAATTCGGTACCATGGTCACTTCTAATAGCTATTACTGAAGTATCTCTAGCATTGGTTACTTCTTTATGAAATTTCTTGAAAACTGAAAAAGCTTGATCCTTATGAGCTAAGAACATGACCCAAGTGTATCTAGAATAATCATCTACAATAACTAGACCATATTTATTTCCACCTAGGCTTGTGGTTCTAGTTGGTCCGAATAGGTCCATGTGTAGTAGTTCTAGAGGTCTAGAGGTTGAGACACAATTTATAAATTTAAAGGAGTTCTTTGATTGTTTGCCAAATTGACATGCTTCACATATTTTATTCTTTTCAAACTTTAATTTTGGCAAACCTATCACCGAATCTCTTTTAACTAGTTTAGATATTGTGTCCATGCTTGCATGACCTAACTTACGGTGCCATAACCAACTAGCATCATTGTCCTTAGTTTCATTAAAAACTAAGCATGGGTTGTGTTTGGCAAGATCCTCAAGGTCTACAACATACACATTTGTTAGGATCCCACATATGCCATGAAAATTCGAAATTATTTTCAGATTGCAGCGGAAAATCATATGCGGGATCCGTTCATCGCATGAACGTATTTTAAAAAACCTTTCGTTTGTAGATAGATTAGAATTAAATTATTTTAAACCATTTTAAAATCATTAAGAAGATCAGATCTTCACCTTGTGCGGGTAGATGGTCTCCGCAAATCTGATTCACGTGAATTTGTAGAAGGTTCGATGGAAGCCGCACACGCGTCCGGCCTCTACGGGTATCCACACGAGGTAATGATTCGATCGAAGCCTACGTATCTCCCCGGGGTGCTAGCTCCCTTGCAGAGATGGCTTTTGATGGCTGAAGTCCTCCCTTTCAATCAACTCTTGAATGCCTAGGGAGGAGGAGGAAGAAGGATGGATCAAAAGGAAGGAGAACAAAAACCCGCAGCCTTTCCTTTTTCCTTCGCGTTGGAACCGAAGAAGGAGATGAAGGGAC
Organism: Phoenix dactylifera; assembly: GCF_009389715.1. Classification (NCBI taxonomy): domain Eukaryota; kingdom Viridiplantae; phylum Streptophyta; class Magnoliopsida; order Arecales; family Arecaceae; genus Phoenix; species Phoenix dactylifera. The sequence continues at coordinate 19,596 of NW_024068832.1, forward strand.
CACGCTTCACAAGCTTTTCTTCCCTTCTTCTTGCGGCTGAAAAGAGGTATGGAGAGGGGCTACTTGCTGCCGAAATCCCAAAGAAAATTGGCTTGAAGGAGGGGTCGAAATCCCTTCTCTTTTGAAGGCCATAATAGATAAGGATGAGCTCCTACTTTTTAGGAGCTCATCATTATCATATTAATTTTCAAGAGAGGAGGGGCGTAGCCCCTCCCGCAAGCAAGGGAGGGGTGTGGGCCCCTCCCTCTTCTCCCTTCTATTCTCACACCCCACTTAATCACATTAAGTGGGGTGGGTTTAGCCACATTCATAGGGACTCAATCCTTTTCTAAAAAGGATTAGATGAACCCAATTCAATTCCTCCAAATCCTAATCCAATTAAGATTTAATTGAACCATGACTCTATTGAACTCTTCAATCCTAATCCAATTAGGAGTCATAAAATTAATTAGATTAAATTTAAAATTAATTAGGACTTAAAATAATCCTAATCTAATTAGGACTTATTAAATTTCAGCCCTAAGACAATTAGGACTTTAGAAATCCTATTCCAAATAGGATTCTAATTTAATTTGAAATCCTAATCCAATTAGGACTCCAAGGATCCTACTCCAAGTAGGACTCATGATCAAGTCTAATTAATTAAATTTAATTAATTAAATTAAATTGCAATCCGATTGCAATTATTCCTTCTTCTAACCACTAACTCTTAGCGGGTTAACCATTTATCAATCTAATTGATTATTTGTGATTCCTAATCACATTCAACCATCGGATCGGTCAATACCTCTAATGCGTGTGACCCCATAGGTTCCATTCTGACTGGTAGTGAGATATATTGTGATCTCTATCACAATATCATTGAAAACTCCTTTCAATGGGTTGAAACAATTTCAACTCAACTCATCAGGGTTTATCGACCATCTCGATGATCCCTGTGAGTCTCACCATCCACCAGTGACACCTAGCAGTATGTAGTGGCCACCCAGCAGAATAGAATGATGAACCTCTAGGTGCAGTTATCGTATGATACAGTCCTTCTATCGTGGATCCCTACAGACCGGAGGTCATGGATAACTCGTCAAACCCCGTCGTCTGTCATATGTCTAGATTTATTTGACTTGAGTTCGATAGTGGAAAACTCTTTCTCCACTGTATATTACTGCCCTGGCCAAGGTCTTAGAACTCAGTCTAATAAATCACATAGGATCACTCCTCTTCTATCAAGGTCGATAGATTCCATGTAAGTGCATACCCTACTCCTACAGTGAACCTACTGCAGCCAATCTACACAACAAGGACCCATATGACTAGAGACCATGTATATGTGCAGTCAAACTACAATAACCTTACTGTGAATAGCCGAAGCACCGCAGGTCAAAGGACCAGTCACACTACTGCAACATCAAGCAAGTCACTGACGAGTAAATAGACATCCAAGTGACTTCTTGTCTTGGTCACGCTCAGTACCCTTGTTCTCTAACAAGCACCTGCACTCTCACTTCAGTGTCCCTACACTGTAGACTCGAGTCTCGTCCATCCATAAGGAAAGCAATCTGTGCACTGATCGGATCGATCACCGTCCTCGTGATGATCCATTGATCAGGAGCATTTAGAAATTAATCACCAATGATACATGGCTCAAATTCTCAACTCTTGAGAATATGTATCATCATCTTATTAATTTCTTGGACGATTCATAGACACATAAACAATATGAATGAAAAGAATGCCCATTTATTATTCAATAATAATAAAGTCAAGTACAAATTTATGTCCCAGAATTAATAATGTGTCCGCCAGATTGGCTTCTAGGGCATACATCTAACAATCTCCCACTTGCACTAAAGCCAATCAGTCATATATCTAAGTCCCATCTTCTCAAGGTGGGCTTCAATCTTCTGCTGATTTAACTGCTTAGTGAGCGGGTCCGCCACGTTGTCCGCGGAGTCTACTCTCTGCACCTCGACATATTTCTTCTCGAGGTATTCGCGTATGAGGTGAAAGCGCCGCTCTATGTGCTTGGACTTCTGATGAGACCTTGGCTCCTTAGCAAGAGCTATGGCGCCATTATTATCGCAGTAGAGTGTGATGGCATCTGATGGCATTACATCTAACTCTGCAATGAATTTCTTGAACCAGAAGGCTTCCTTTGCAGCTTCAGAGGCAGCGATATACTCAGCTTCCATGGTAGAATCAGCAATGATCGGTTGTTTGGAACTCTTCCAATTTACCGTACCACCATTGCACAAGAACACATATCCAGATGTAGACTTTCTATCATCAATATCAGTCATAAAGTCTGAATCTGTGTATCCTTCTACCTTTAGCTCCGATGCTCCTCCAAAGACCAAGAACAAATCTTTAGTTCTTCTTAAGTACTTAAGAATGTTCTTCACAGCTGTCCAGTGCTCTTCGCCTGGATTCGACTGATATCTTCTCGTGACACTCACAGCAAGGGCTATATCAGGTCGTGTACATAGCATGGCATACATGAGGCTCCCTATTGCAGAAGCATAAGGAATCCTGCTCATGCGTTGAATCTCTTCAGATGTGTTGGGGCACATCTTTTTGGAGAGATGAATCCCATGCCTAAGGGGTAATAGACCCCTCTTGGAGTTTTCCATACTGAACCTCTTCAGTACCTCCTCTATGTACATCTTCTGTGATAGGCCAAGCAACCTCTTAGATCTATCTCTATAGATCTTAATCCCCAAAATGTAGGATGCTTCCCCAAGGTCTTTCATGGAGAACTCTTTTGACAACCAGACCTTGACCGAGGTTAGCATGGGAACATCATTCCCAATCAAGAGGATGTCATCCACGTACAGTACGAGGAACACGACAGCACTCCCACTAACCTTCTTGTAAACACACGGTTCCTCTTCGTTCTTGATGAAATCAAACGATTTGATTGCATCATTGAAATGAGTATTCCAGCTCCGAGATGCTTGCTTTAGTCCATAGATGGACCTTTGCAGCTTGCAGACCTTGTGATCTCTATCACTGGAAGTGAAACCCAAAGGCTGCTCCATATAGATATCTTCATCAAGATATCCATTCAGAAAAGCAGTTTTCACATCCATCTGCCATATTTCATAATCATGAAACGCTGCAATAGCAAGCAATGTTCGAATGGATTTTAGCATGGCTACAGGTGAAAAAGTCTCCTGATAGTCAATGCCTTCGCGCTGACTATACCCTTTCGCCACTAGCCTTGCCTTATAGGTCTCTACCTTCCCATCCGAACCTATCTTCCTTTTATAGATCCATTTGCATCCAATAGGTACTATACCTTCTGGTGGATCTACTAAGGTCCAGACTTGGTTGGAATACATGGAGTCTAACTCTGACTTCATGGCTTCCTGCCATTTCTCAGAATCGATATCAGATATCGCCTCATCGTAGGTATTGGGATCCTATATATGTTCCCTATCTCCCATGAGGAACATTTCCTCGGTGTCCTCTACTAGTATACCTAAGTATCTATCGAGAGGATGGGAGACCCTACTAGATCTACGAGGTGGAGGAGGTACTACGTGTACTGGCTCTGTATGAATAGGTTCTATAGGATCCATGACTCGTTGCTTTTCAGAGACTCTCTCTTCAAGCTCAATTTTTCTCCTACTGCCTCTATCAAGGATAAACTGTTTTTCCAAGAAGACGGCATGTCGGCTCACAAATACATTGTGATCCTCTGAGACGTAAAAATTGTATCCTAATGACTCTTTAGGATATCCAATGAAACGAGCACTTATGGTCCTAGACTCTAACTTGTCCGCCTGTAGTCGCTTGACGTGGGCCGGACATCCTCAAATCTTGAGATGACCAAGACTCGGCTTCTTACCATGCCATATCTCATACGATGTGGTAGGAACGGATTTAGAGGGAACTCTATTCAATAAATAAATCGCGGATAATAAGGCATCTTCCCAAAGAAACATAGGTAGATCAGTGAAGCTCATCATGGATCGAACCATATCCAATAGAGTCTGATTCCTCCTTTATGACACCCCGTTGAGTTGAGGTGTATCCGGAGGCGTCCATTGTGAGACTATGCCATTTTTCTTGAGATAATCCCGGAATTCCCCACTAAGGTATTCTCCTCCTCGATCTGATCGAAGAACCTTAAGGATTTTTCCAGTCTGTTTTTCTACTTCATTTTTGAACTCTTTGAACTTTTCAAAAGACTCAGATTTGTATCTCATAAGATACACATACCCATATCGTGAATAGTCATCGGTAAAGGTAATGAAGTACGAATAACGACTCCTGGCTGACACATCAAATGGGCCACACACATCAGTGTGTACTAGGGTAAGTATTTCAGTGGTCCTCTCCCCATGTCCTACAAAGGTAATCTAGCCATTTTTCCTTGAAGACAGGATTCACAAAATGGATATGACTCAGAAGTCAATGGGCCGAGAAGCCCATCTTTCTCCATTTTGCTCATTCTGTCCTCTCCAATATGGCCAAGCCTGAGGTGCCACAAATACTTCTGGTTTATCTCATCTCTGGATCTTTTAGATCCTATGGCATTCACCACTTGCTCAGACACATTCACAGACGCATCAATATGCAAGTGATAGAGACTGTCAATCATGAAACCACGTGCAACTAATTTATTTCTGAAATAAATAGAACAGCAGTCTTTATCAAATGTCATAACATGCCCATCCTATGCTAAACATGAAACAGAAATCAAATTCCTGCTAGCAGCAGGGACATAATAACAGTCTCTAAGCAATAAACTAAATCCAGACGGTAATCGCAGAGAGTAGGTGCCCACAGCTACAGCAGCAACTCTTGCCCCGTTGCCAACCCGAAGGGTGACTGCACCTTCCGCCAGCCTCCTACTTTCCTTTAGACCCTGCATAGTAGTGCACAGATGAGCACTAGAACCAGAATCTATAACCCAACTAGAAGTAGAAGAAACCGTAAGGTTAGTTTCAATTACGAGCAAGTCTAACATACCTTCAGAAGGTGTGTCCTTTTTGTTCTTCAGGCTCTCGAGGTATGAAGGGCAGTTCCTTTTCCAGTGGCCGTTGATATTGCAGTGGAAACATTTTCCTTTGTCATCAGCCTTTTTCTTATGAACTTCCTTCTTAGGCTTTTTGTCTTTCTTGTGCTTCTTTGCAGGTTTCTTTTTCTTCCAAGTAGACTTTCTCTTGGAACCAGAAGTTAGCTCAGCAGCCAGAATAGAGCTCCTTGAACTTTTCAAGGCCCCTTCAGCAGTTACCAACATATTCAACAATTCGGTCTTAGTGCATTCAATTTTATTCATATGGTAGTTTACTATAAACTGACCAAATGAATCAGGAAGGGATTGCAGGATTAGATCTATCTGCAGTTCCTTATGCATGGACATACCGAGCTTCTCAAGCTCCTCGAGGTTCTTGATCATAGTCAAACAGTGATCGTGGACAGACTGCCCCTCACGCATCTTTGCCTTGAAGAGCCTCTTGGACACTTCAAAGCGTGCAGTGCGGTTCTGCTCACCATACAACTCTTGTAGGTGAGCCAGTATTTCCCTAGCAGTCTTTATGTTCTCATGCTGGCATTGAAGTTCGTTAGTCATGGATGCCATGATATAGCACTTGACCCTAATGTCGTCATCAGTCCACTTCTGATGCGTCTCACGCTGATCATCAGTAGGACGTGCTGGTAGCCTAGGGATATCATTCTCGAGCACATACCCTATTTTCTCACAATTCAGAACGATTTTCAGGTTCCTAAGTCAGTCTTTATAGTTGGTTCCGGTCAGTCTGTTGGTCTTAAGGATTCGGGTCAAAGGGTTTGAAGCTGACATTGTGATCTGTAGAGAGTAAAGATTCTAGTTAGACTTTGTACTTGAACTTAATTTGTTCTAGGAACTTTTAAAACAAATATACTCCCACTATTTTCTCGAATCCCTCATACTCCCCTAATGGAGAAACGAAAACCCTACGCGACTAGGATTTCTAGTGGGTACTGCGGTCTCACCGATTTACATGCCGCCTCACCTAACAATTATTGATGACATATAAATGGGTGAGTGTACAACTCTTGTACAATGCTTCTCAAGCAAATTGCAGTGGTACTTGGTCTCTAAGTGATGAAGACCTCACCTAACAGTTATTGGTCCCATTACTTAGTTAAGTCAGACCCACCGTATAACCGCAGAAATAAAGTCATCATTGGGTCCTCACCTAACAGTTATTGGTGCCCAACCCCACCTTTACCCCGCAACATCTCATGTCTAATAGAGAGGTCCAGTCCCCCGATGCAACTTGCCCACTGTGTCCAGCTGAGACAAATCAACACCGAAAAGACCTTAGCAGCTCTACTATGGTGGAAGACCTATGGACTTAATATTGCATAATCAAGTCTTAGTGTTTGCAACTTGAGTTCTTCATAAGAGGTAATGGTAAGCAGGTGGGAGGCTCCCCTTACTCAGTGAGTAAGGTCCTAATTAAGTAACCACCTTATAGGCTTGCCTAGACACCAATTAGATCAATTAATCTAATATGACTAACTCATGTTGGTTCACCCTCGACTGATTAGGGAGGTTTCGATTTAGGTCTCACTCGATCGCGTATTCACATCTCATGCAAATATAAATCTACCCGCATAAACATAAGCATTAAACATCCAGGCATTTATCAAAAATAAAATTAAATGGTGATGATCATGGATCCAGGATGGGGTCATTTTACAAGCACATGCACGTCAATTGGTTTGATCGTCTTCAACTCTTGACTCGATCTTGATCCTCTAGGTCCAATTGTGATCAACTCCTTGATCCATCTTTAATCAACCCTTGATCTCGATCCGCGCATGTTGAGCTTGTTGATGTACATATCGATCAACTATCGACGTGCAACACACATCACAGATTACATCCCAGATTGCTTTAAAAATTAAAATAAAATAAAAGAATAAATTACAACCCTTTTTCATGAGACACGCAGGTCTCTAATACATGAATTTAAGATGCACGCAGGCATCTGAAAATTAAAATTACATGCATCACAGAACATCGCAGAACATTTCAGCACATTCAAAAGGGTTCATCCATGATCATCACCATCACATGCATCACATGCATCACATGACTTGCTGATTATTTCAGATCTGATATTTAACTGATTATTTCATCTCATGACTTGCTGATTATGCAAGATATGATTCTAAATATTTGTAATCACATTATCAAAGCATTAGAATCATTAATCCAAGCATCCAATAATTAGTATGCAGAAAAATCAGCAAGCTGAAAATTCTGCATACATAAATTTCAGCAAGCATAATTCCTTAAATTTCCGATCTAAAATGTCTTAAAAAATTTAATTCTAATCTTAATCTACATAACCTGGCTCTGATACCACTGTTAGGATCCCACATATGCCATGAAAATTCGAAATTATTTTCAGATTGCAGCGGAAAATCATATGCGGGATCCGTTCATCGCATGAACGTATTTTAAAAAACCTTTCGTTTGTAGATAGATTAGAATTAAATTATTTTAAACCATTTTAAAATTATTAAGAAGATCAGATCTTCACCTTGTGCGGGTAGATGGTCTCCGCAAATCTGATTCACGTGGATTTGTAGAAGGTTCGATGGAAGCCGCACACGCATCCGGCCTCTACGGGTATCCACACGAGGTAATGATTCGATCGAAGCCTACGTATCTCCCCGGGGTGCTAGCTCCCTTGCAGAGATGGCTTTTGATGGCTGAAGTCCTCCCTTTCAATCAACTCTTGAATGCCTAGGGAGGAGGAGGAAGAAGGATGGATCAAAAGGAAGGAGAACAAAAACCCGCAGCCTTTCCTTTTTCCTTCGCGTTGGAACCGAAGAAGGAGATGAAGGGACCACGCTTCACAAGCTTTTCTTCCCTTCTTCTTGCGGCTGAAAAGAGGTATGGAGAGGGGCTACTTGCTGCCGAAATCCCAAAGAAAATTGGCTTGAAGGAGGGGTCGAAATCCCTTCTCTTTTGAAGGCCATAATAGATAAGGATGAGCTCCTACTTTTTAGGAGCTCATCATTATCATATTAATTTTCAAGAGAGGAGGGGCGTAGCCCCTCCCGCAAGCAAGGGAGGGGCGTGGGCCCCTCCCTCTTCTCCCTTCTATTCTCACACCCCACTTAATCACATTAAGTGGGGTGGGTTTAGCCACATTCATAGGGACTCAATCCTTTTCTAAAAAGGATTAGATGAACCCAATTCAATTCCTCCAAATCCTAATCCAATTAAGATTTAATTGAACCATGACTCTATTGAACTCTTCAATCCTAATCCAATTAGGAGTCATAAAATTAATTAGATTAAATTTAAAATTAATTAGGACTTAAAATAATCCTAATCTAATTAGGACTTATTAAATTTCAGCCCTAAGACAATTAGGACTTTAGAAATCCTATTCCAAATAGGATTCTAATTTAATTTGAAATCCTAATCCAATTAGGACTCCAAGGATCCTACTCCAAGTAGGACTCATGATCAAGTCCAATTAATTAAATTTAATTAATTAAATTAAATTGCAATCCGATTGCAATTATTCCTTCTTCTAACCACTAACTCTTAGCGGGTTAACCATTTATCAATCTAATTGATTATTTGTGATTCCTAATCACATTCAACCATCGGATCGGTCAATACCTCTAATGTGTGTGACCCCATAGGTTCCATTCCGACTGCTAGTGAGATATATTGTGATCTCTATCACAATATCATTGAAAACTCCTTTCAATGGGTTGAAACAATTTCAACTCAACTCATCAGGGTTTATCGACCATCTCGATGATCTCTGTGAGTCTCACCATCCACCAGTGACACCTAGCAGTATGTAGTGGCCACCCAGCAGAATAGAATGATGAACCTCTAGGTGCAGTTATCGTATGATACAGTCCTTCTATCGTGGATCCCTACAGACCGGAGGTCATGGATAACTCGTCAAACCCCATCGTCTGTCATATGTCTAGATTTATTTGACTTGAGTTCGATAGTGGAAAACTCTTTCTCCACTGTATATTACTGCCCTGGCCAAGGTCTTAGAACTCAGTCTAATAAATCACATAGGATCACTCCTCTTCTATCAAGGTCGATAGATTCCATGTAAGTGCATACCCTACTCCTACAGTGAACCTACTGCAGCCAATCTACACAACAAGGACCCATATGACTAGAGACCATGTATATGTGCAGTCAAACTACAATAACCTTACTGTGAATAGCCGAAGCACCGCAGGTCAAAGGACCAGTCACACTACTGCAACATCAAGCAAGTCACTGACGAGTGGATAGACATCCAAGTGACTTCTTGTCTTGGTCACGCTCAGTACCCTTGTTCTCTAACAAGCACCTGCACTCTCACTTCAGTGTCCCTACACTGTAGACTCGAGTCTCGTCCATCCATAAGGAAAGCAATCTGTGCACTGATCGGATCGATCACCGTCCTCGTGATGATCCATTGATCAGGAGCATTTAGAAATTAATCACCAATGATACATGGCTCAAATTCTCAACTCTTGAGAATATGTATCATCATCTTATTAATTTCTTGGACGATTCATAGACACATAAACAATATGAATGAAAAGAATGCCCATTTATTATTCAATAATAATAAAGTCAAGTACAAATTTATGTCCCAGAATTAATAATGTGTCCGCCAGATTGGCTTCTAGGGCATACATCTAACAACATTTCCACGTCTTATTCCTTTAAAAACTAAACTATTGTCATTTGGGTTTGTTACGATGCATAGTGATGGTTTAAACATAACATCATAACCTTTATCACATAATTGACTAATGCTTAATAAATTATGCTTAAGACCGTCAACATATCTAACATTATCAATAAAAGTAGAAGGGGTAATTTGTACTTTACCTATACCAATGATGTGACCTTGGTTGTTGTCTCCAAAAGTCACAGCACCTCCCTTGTTAGCTTCAAAGGTGAAGACTTGATCCTTGTCACCCGTCATGTGTCTTGAACAGCCACTATCCAAGTACCAGCAATTTTTGTTGACCTTGGCTGCAAGACACTCCTACACAAGCAGATCATATAATTTTAGGTACCCAAGTTTTCTTGGATCCTTCATGGTTAGTCATGTTGGTTCCTTTTGGAACCCATACCCTTTTAGTTTTTCTTTTAGTTTTTTCTTTCCTATAGTCACATACATTTGCTTTATGTCCTACAGTTCCACAACAAAAACAGGTTATTTTCTTAATTTTACTTTCTCCTGCTTTAACAAAGAAGTTACTAAGAAGTTTTTGCTTGTTTTTAGGTTTGTATCCTAGACCTGCTCTATTGAATACAGCTCATTGACTATTAAGTATCATATTTAATTTTTCAGAATTATATGTAAATTTTTCAACCAAGAGTTTGTATTTCTCAAGTTCTTTAGTTAGTGTCTGTTTTTCTGCTTTTAGATCATTTAGTTCTTTTGTGATACTCTCATTTATATATTTATAGTTTTTGGGTTCTAATGTTTCTTTGTTCAGCCTTCATTTTCTTTAGTTAAGGTATTATTCTTTTGTATCAAGATTTGGTTGCTTGTTTTAAGTTCTGCATTTTTTTTGATAAGAACATCTTTATCCTTAACTAATGAATCATACTTACGGAGATGAGTTTGGTTAGTTACTTTTAGTTCTTTGTTTTTAACGTTTATCATTTTGTATTCATCCATTAATTCATTGAAAGCATCATACAGTTCATCGAAAGTAAAATTTAAATGTGGTGCGGATGTTACCTCATTTTCATTGGCCATGAAGCAGAAGTTGGCCTTTTCTACTTGTTCCTCATTCGATGAGGATGATGATGTGTCGGAGTCCGATAGGGTGGTGACAAGGGCTTTCTTCTTCTTGTACTTGCTTCCCTTCTTTAGTAGAGGACACTCAGCTCTGATGTGTCCCGGCTTCTTGCACTCATAGCATCCAATCCCCTCATTTTCTCTTTCCTTACCTTTATCCTTCCGATAGGAATTTGAGGGGCCTCTCCTCTGATGAAAGGTCTTCTTTTGATTGATGAATCTTCTGAATTTGCGCACGAGAAGAGCCTTATCATCGTCTCCCTCATGATTCTCTTCTTCACTGCTGCTACTGCAAGACAAGTCCTTGTTAGATGATGTAGATTTAAGAGCTATTACCTTTTTCTTATGGGAGGACTCTTCTTCGCTGTGCTGCTTCATTGTCAGCTCGTGCGTCATTAGGGATCCAAGAAGCTCTTCAAGTGGAAGTTTGTTCAAGTCCTTAGCTTCTTGGATTGCCGTCACCTTGGCTTCCCATGACCTTGGTAAGCAGCGAAGAATTTTCTTGACAAGATCACTGTTAGTATAGTTTTTGCCAAGACTTTTTAGGCCATTGACAATGTCAGTAAATCTAGTTAACATGCAAGTGATTGTTTCATTAGGATCCATTTTAAATAGTTCATACTTATGAACCAATATATTTATTCTGGATTCTTTGACTTGATTCGTGCCCTCATGGGTCACTTCAAGTCTATCCCAAATCTCTTTTGCAGAATTGCAAGTAGAGACCCTATTGAATTTATTCCTATCTAATGCACAGTAAAGCACATTCATTGCTTTGGCATTGAGTTGTGCTTTCCTAAAGTCATGGTCATCCCAATCCTTTTCTAGTTTGGGTACATTGACACCCTCTACATAGATGGATGGGATGTATGGTCCATTCACTATGATGGTCCACATCTCATAATCTTGGGCTTGGATAAATATCCTCATCCTAGCCTTCCAATATGAGTAATCGGATCCATTAAAGAATGGGGGTCTTTGGGTGGACTGACCCTCGATGTGGGAAGATCCAAATGGGGTTGTCATTTTGATCTTTGACTCTTAGGCTAGAAGAGTTTAGGCTCTGATTGTTAGATGTATGCCCTAGAAGCCAATTTGGCTGACACATTGTTGATTCTAGGGACATAATTTTGTACTTGACTATTTGTTATTGAATAAATAAAAGGCATCTTTTCATTCATATTGTTTATGTGTCTATGAATCGTCCAAGAAATTAATAAGATGATGATACATATTCTCAAGAGTTGAGAATTTGAGCCATGTATCATTGGTGATTAATTTCTAAATGCTCCTGATCAAAGGATCATCACGAGGACGGTGATCGATCCGATCAGTGCACAGATCACTTTCCTTCTGGATGGACGAGACTTGAGTCCACAGTGTAGGGACACTGAAGTGATAGTGCAGGTGCTTGTTAGAGAACAAGGGTACTGAGCGTGACCAATACAAGAAGTCACTTGGATGTCTATCCACTCGTCAGTGACTTGCTTGATGTTGCAGTAGTGTGACTGGTCCTTTGACCTGCGGTGCTTCGGCTGCTCATAGTGGGGTTATTGTAGTTTGACTGCACACATACATGGTCCCTAGCCATATGGGTCCATGCAATGTAGATTGGCTGCAGTAAGTTCACTGTAGGAGTAGGGTATGCACCTATATGGAATCTATCGACCTTGATAGATAAGGAGAGATCCTATGTGATTTATAAGACTGAGTTCGTAAGACCTCGGCCGGGGCAGTATACACAGTGGAGAAAGAGTTTCTCACTATCGAACTCGAGACGAATAAATCTTGACATATGACAGACGATGGGGTTTGACGAGTTGTCCATGACCTCCGTCCTGTAGGGATCCACGATAGTAGGACTGTATCACATGTTAACTGCACCTAGAGGTTCATCATTCCATTCTGCTGGGTAGCCACTACATGCTGCTAGGTGTCACTGGTGGATGGTGGGACTCATAGGGATTATCTTGATGATCGATAAACCCCAATGAGTTGAGTTGGAATCGTTCCAATCCATTGAAAGGAGTTTTCAATGATATAGTGATAGAGATCACAATATATCTCACTACCAGTCAGAATAGAACCTATGGGGTCACACACACTAGAAGTATTGACCGATCCGATGGTTGAAATCGTGATTAGGAATCACAAGAAATCAATTTGATTGATAAAAGGTTGAAGAAGGAAAAAGGAATTAATTAATTGGACTTGAAACAAGAATCCTACTTCGGGTAGGATACCTAGAGTTCTAATTGGATTAGGACTGGGATTCCTACTTGGAATAGGATTCCCCAATCCTAATGAGATTAGAAATTTTGAATCTAAATCGGATTCCTACTTGGAGTAGGATTCCTAGGAATCCTAATTGGATTAGGACTTCGGATTCAAATCTAATCCTAATTGGATTAGGACTAAATACATCCTAATATGGATTAGGGTTTCTTAAGTCACAATTAATTATTAATCTAATGAATCAATAAGACTCCTAATTGGATTAGGATTGAAGAGTTCAATTGAGTCAAAAATTGATTCAAGTTCTAATTGGATTAGGACTTACCTAGATTGGATCCATTGGTTCACCCTTGGGCTAAACCTAATAGGATTAGGGCTTGACCACATTAGGGCAATGCAAACCCTAATGTGGACTAGGGTTTACCAAGAGGGAGGGGCGCAAGCCCCTCCCCCTTGATCCATTGGTGCGGCACAAGAGAGGGGGCCGGCGCCCCCTCTTTGGAAAGATGTCTAGGGCTCCTACTTAGTAGGAACCCTAGATGGCTATAAAAGGAGGTGTGAGGCCGGCGCCCTAAGCATAGAAGAACTCCTCCTTCTCCTTGCCGTGAGCCTCCCTCTCCTCTCTTCTTGTGATCAGCCGCAAGCAAGGAAGACCAAGGCCAAAGGTTGGCGGCATCCTCTTCCTCCCTTCTTCCTTCCAACGCAGGGAAAAGAAAGAAGGCTGCGTGGGGATTCTTCTTCTTCCTCTTCTTCAACCTTCTTCTTCCTCCTCTCAAGCACTTTCAAGAGTTGAAAGAAAGAGAAGAGATCAGCCATCAAAGGAGTCTTTGCAAGGGAGCTAGCACCCCGGGAAGACAAGAAAGCTTTGATCGGTTCTCTACTTCGTGTGGATACCCGTAGAGGCCGGACGTTTGAACGGCTTCAAGCGAACCCTCTCCCATAACTACGAATTCAGATTCGCGGTGATCGTCTACCCGCGCAAGGTGAAGATTTGATCTTCCTATTGTTTTAAAAGCTTTAATTCTTACCTAATTACGAAAGGTCTCAAAACAAGCGTTCATGCGATGAACGTCGAACCCGTGCATGCCGATTCCGCTGCCATCTGAAAAATTTTTGAAATATCAGCGGCATGGGCGGGTTCCCAACAGTGGTATCAGAGCCTAGGCTTCGTAGATTAAGGTAAGAATTAAATATTTAAAGGCTTATTAGATCTGAAAATTGATTGATCATGCATGCTGAAAAATTCTGCATGCAGATTTTTCAGGGGTGCTGAATTTTTACATGCTGATTTTTATGTGATAAAAAGATGATTCTAATTGCATTGTTAATGGGATTACAAAGTTTAGAATCATGATTAGCATGATCAGCGACATATGTCATGATATAATCAGTTAAGTTTCAGATCTGAAAATTATAATTGTAGCATACGGTGATGATCATAGGATTCAACCCCTTTTGGTATCAAATGTAATGACCTGCGATGTGATCTGCGATGTCATGTAATTTTTCAGATGCTTGCATGCATCTTATTTGATGTTTTGAGAGGCCTGCGTGCCCCCTAAAAGGAGATGTAAATTATTTTTATTTTTATTTTACATCTGGTTGTATTTCTGTGATGTAATGTACATCAACGATCAAGTCGAAGACGATGCATGAGATGAACAGGGGTCTAAGCGGTTGATGGCGATGGGATCAAGAGTTGATCAAGGATCGAATCAAGGAAGCTTGGATCCAATTCAAGAGTTGAAGACCACTTGATCGATTGATGTGCATGTGCTTGTAATACGACCTAATTAGAATCCATGATCATCACCTAGTTAAAGTTTAGCTTTAATTTGATGTCGCGATTATAACTGCCTGCAATGCGCCGTTTGCATGTGATGTGAATGAGAGTCGGGTAGATAGGTCTACATGTGATGTAGCAAACCCAATTGAGACCTAAATTAAAACCTCCTCAATCAAGTCGAGAGTGAACCGACATGAGCAAGTCATATTAGATTAATTGATCTAATTGGTGTCTAGGAAAGCATGAAAGGTGGTTACTTAATTAGGACCTTACTCTCTGAGTAAGGGGAGCCTCCCACCTGCTTACCTGGCCAATTGTTCGATTACCTCTTATGAAAGGCTCAAGTTGCAAACACTAAGACCTGATTAACCAATATTAAGTCAATAGGTCTTCCACTGTAGTAGAGCTGCTAAGGCCTTTCTGATGTTGACTTGTCTCGGCTGGATACAGTGGTCAAGTTGCATTGGGGGGCTGGACCTCTCTATAGACATGAGATGTTGTAGGGTAAAGGTGGGGTTGGGCACCAATAACTGTTAGGTGAGGACCCAATGACGACTTTATTCCTACGGTTATACAGTGGGTCTGACTTAACTAAGAAATAGGACCAATAACTGTTAGGTGAGGTCTTCATGGCTTAGAGACCAAGTTGCACTGCAACATGCTTGAGAAGCATTGTACAAGAGTTGTACACTCATCCATCTATGTGTCACCAATAACTGTTAGGTGAGGTGGCATGTAAATTGGTGGGACCGCAGTACCCACTAGAAACCCTAGTCGTGTGGGATTTCCGTTTTCCTACCAGGGGAGTGTGAGGAATTCGAGAAAATAGTGGGAGTCACATTTGTTCTAAAAGACCTTAGGACAGATTAGGATCAAGTACAAAAGTCTAACTAGAATCTTTACTCTCTGCAGATACAATGTCGGCTTCAAACCCTTTGACCCGTATTCTTGAGACCAACCGACTGACCGGAATCAATTACAAGGACTGGCTTAGAAATCTCAAAATAGTTTTGGACTGTGAGAAGATAGGCTATATACTCGATTCAGATATCCCCACATTACCAGCACGTCCCACTGATGTTCAGCGTGAGATGCATAAAAAGTGGTTGGACGATGACATTAGAGTAAAATGCTATATGATGGCATCTATGTCTAATGAACTCCAATGCCAGCATGAAAATATAAAGACTGCTAGGGACATACTGGCACACCTACAAGAGTTGTATGGTGAGCAGAGTCGCACAGCTCGTTTTGAAGTGTCCAAGAGGCTTTTCAAAGCGAAGATGCGCGAAGGGCAGTCTGTCCATGATCACGGTCTGACCATGATCAAGGACCTAGAGGAGCTTGAGAAGCTCGGTATGGACATGCACAAGGAATTGCAAGTGGATTTGATCCTACAGTCACTTTCTGATTCATTTGGTCAGTTTATAGTAAACTACCACATGAATAAGATTGAATGCACTAAGACTGAACTAATCAACATGTTGGTAACTGCTGAGGGAGCCTTGAAAGGTTCAAGGGGCAATGTCCTCGCTGCTGAGTTGACTTCTGGTTCCAAGAGAAAGTCTACTTGGAAGAAAAAGAAGCCTGCAAAGAAGCAGAAGAAAGACAAGAAGCCAAAGAAGGAAGTTCAAAAGAAAAAGGCTAACGACAAAGGAAAATGTTTCCACTGCAATGTCGAAGGCCACTGGAAGAGAAACTGTCCTTCATACCTCGAGAGCCTAAAGAACAAGAAAGGTGACACACCTTCAGAAGGTATAGACTTGCTCATTATTGAAACTAATCTAACGGTTTCTTCTACTTCTAGTTGGGTTATAGATTCTGGTTCTAGTGCTCATTTGTGCACTACCATGCAGGGTCTAAAGGAAAGTAGAAGGCTGGCGGAAGGTGCGGTAACCCTTCGGGTTGGCAACGGGGCAAAAGTTGCTGCTGTGGCTGTGGGCACCTACCATCTGCGACTACCGTCTGGATTTAGTTTAATACTTAGAGACTGCTATTATGTACCTGTTGCTAGCAGAAATTTGATTTCTGTTTCATGTCTAGCACAGAAAGGTCATGTTTTTACATTTGCCAAAGACTGCTGTTCTATTTATTTGAGAAATAAAATAGTCGCACGTGGTTTTATGATTGACAGTCTCTACCATTTACATATGGATGTATCTGTGAATGTTACCGAGCAAGATGTGAGTGCCAAAGGATCCAAAAGATCCAGAGATGAGATAAACCAAAGATATTTGTGGCACCTCAGACTTGGCCATATTGGAGAAGATAGAATGAACAAAATGGATAAAGATGGGCTCTTAGGCTCATTGACTTCCGAGTCATATCCAGTTTGCGAGTCCTGTCTTCAAGGAAAGATGGCTAGACTACCCTTTGTAGGACATGGGGAGAGGACCACTGAAATACTTACCCTAGTACATACAGATGTATGTGGCCCATTCGATGTGCTAGCCAGGGGACGTTATTCTTACTTCATTACCTTTACCGATGATTATTCACGGTATGGGTATGTGTATCTTATGAGACACAAGTCTGAATCCTTTGAAAAGTTCAAAGAGTTCAAGAATGAAGTAGAAAAACAAACTGGAAAACCTCTTAAGGCTCTTCGATCAGATCGAGGGGGAGAATACCTTAGTGGAGAATTTCGGGACTATCTCAAAGAAAACGGCATAGTCTCACAATGGACACCTCCGGGTACACCTCAACTCAACGGGGTGTCAGAGAGGAGAAATCAGACCCTATTGGATATGGTCAGGTCCATGATGAGCTTCACTGATTTACCTATGTTCCTTTGGGGAGATGCCTTACTCACAGCGATTTATTTATTGAATAGAGTTTCCTCTAAATCCGTTCCTACCACACCGTATGAGATATGGCATGGTAAGAAACCAAGTCTGGGTCATCTCAAGATTTGGGGATGTCCGGCCCACGTCAAGCGACTACAGGCGAACAAGTTAGAGGCTAGGACCATAAGTGCTCGTTTTATAGGATATCCTAAAGAGTCATTAGGATACAATTTTTTCGTCTCAGAGGATCACAATGTGTTTGTGAGCCGTCATGCCATCTTCTTGGAAAATCAGTTTATCCTTGATAGAGGCAGTGGGAGGAAAATTGAGCTTGAAGAGAAAGTCTCTGAAAAGCAACGAGTCATGGATCCTATAGAACCCATTCATAAAGAGCCAGTACACGATGTCCCTCGACCACCTCGTAGATCTAGTAGGGTCTCCCATCCTCCCGATAGATACTTAGGTATACTAGAAGAGGATACCGAGGAAATGTTCCTAGTGGGAGATAGGGATCACATACAGGATCCCAAAACCTACAACGAGGCGATATCTGATATCGATTCCGAGAAATGGCTGGAAGCAATGAAGTCAGAGTTAGACTCCATGCGTTCCAACCAAGTCTGGACCTTAGTAGACCCACCAGAAGGTATTGTACCTATTGGATGCAAATGGATCTACAAAAGGAAGATAGGTTCGGATGGAGAGGTAGAGACCTATAAGGCAAGGCTTGTGGCGAAAGGGTATAGTCAGCGCGAAGGCATTGACTATCAGGAGACCTTTTCACCTGTAGCCATGCTAAAATCCATCCGAACATTGCTTGCCATTGCAGCATTTCATGATTATGAAATCTGGCAGATGGATGTGAAAACTGCTTTCCTGAATGGATATCTTGATGAAGATATCTATATGGAACAGCCTTTGGGTTTCACTTCCAGTGATAGAGATCAACAAGGTCTGCAAGCTGCAAAGGTCCATCTATGGACTAAAGCAAGCCTCTCGGAGTTGGAACACTCGTTTCGATGATACAATCAAAACGTTTGATTTCATCAAAAACGAGGAGGAACCATGTGTTTATAAAAAGGTTAGTAGGAGTGCTGTCACTTTTCTCGTACTGTACGTAGATGACATTCTCCTGATTGGGAATGATATTCCAATGCTAACCTCGGTCAAGGTCTGGTTGTCAAAAGAATTCTCCATGAAAGACCTTGGGGAAGCATCCTATATTTTGGGAATAAAGGTCTATAGAGATAGATCTAAAAGAATGCTTGGCCTTTCACAGAAGATGTACATAGAGGAGGTGCTGAAGAGGTTCAGCATGGAAAACTCCAAGAGGGGTCTCTTACCCCTTAGGCATGGAATTCATCTCTCCAAGAAGATGTGCCCCAACACATCTGAAGAGATTCAACGCATGAGCAAGATTCCCTATGCATCGGCAATAGGAAGCCTCATGTATGCCATGCTGTGTACACGACCTGATATACCTCTTGCTGTGAGTGTCACAAGCAGATATCAGTCGAATCCAGGTGAAGAACACTGGACAGCTGTGAAGAACAGTCTTAAGTACTTGAGAAGAACTTAGGACATGTTCTTGGTCTTTGGGAGAAGATCAGAGTTGAAGGTAGAAGGATGCACACATATTGATGATAGAAAGTCTGCATCAGAATATGTGCAATTGTGGTTCAGTAAATTGGAAGAGTTCCAAACAACCGATCATTATAGATTCTACCTTAGAAGCTGAATGTTAAGCCGTATCTAAGGGTGCAGTGGAAACCTTCTGATTAAAAGTTAATTGCAGAGTTAGGTGTAATGTCATTAGATGCCATAACACTTTACTGCCGATAACATTGGCACCATAGCACAGCTATGGAGCCATGGTCTCATCAGAAGTCTAAGCATATAGAGCGGCGCTTTCACCTCATACGCGACTATCTGGAGAAGAAATATGTAGAGGTGCAGAGAGTAGACTCCGCGGATAACGTGGCAGACCCTTTCACTAAGCAGCTGAGTCAGCAAAAGACTGAAGCCCACCTTGAGAAGATGGGCCTAAGATATATGACCAATTGGCTTTAGTGGCAAGTGGGAGATTGTTAGATGTATGCCCTAGAAGCCAATTTGGCTGACACATTGTTGATTCTAGGGACATAATTTTGTACTTGACTATTTATTATTGAATAAATAAAAGGCATCTTTTCATTCATATTGTTTATGTGTCTATGAATCGTCCAAGAAATTAATAAGATGATGATACATATTCTCAAGAGTTGAGAATTTGAGCCATGTATCATTGGTGATTAATTTCTAAATGCTCCTGATCAAAGGATCATCACGAGGACGGTGATCGATCCGATCAGGTGCACAGATCACTTTCCTTCTGGATGGACGAGACTTGAGTCCACAGTGTAGGGACACTGAAGTGATAGTGCAGGTGCTTGTTAGAGAACAAGGGTACTGAGCGTGACCAATACAAGAAGTCACTTGGATGTCTATCCACTCGTCAGTGACTTGCTTGATGTTGCAGTAGTGTGACTGGTCCTTTGACCTGCGGTGCTTCGGCTGCTCACAGTGGGGTTATTGTAGTTTGACTGCACACATACATGGTCCCTAGCCATATGGGTTCATGCAGTGTAGATTGGCTGCAGTAAGTTCACTGTAGGAGTAGGGTATGCACCTATATGGAAATCTATCGACCTTGATAGATAAGGAGAGATCCTATGTGATTTATAAGACTGAGTTCGTAAGACCTCGGCCGGGGCAGTATACACAGTGGGAGAAAGAGTTTCTCACTATCGAACTCGAGACGAATAAATCTTGACATATGACAGACGATGGGGTTTTGACGAGTTGTCCATGACCTCCGTCCTGTAGGGATCCACGATAGTAGGACTGTATCACATGTTAACTGCACCTAGAGGTTCATCATTCCATTCTGCTGGGTAGCCACTACATGCTGCTAGGTGTCACTGGTGGATGGTGGGACTCATAGGGATTATCTTGATGATCGATAAACCCCAATGAGTTGAGTTGGAATCGTTCCAACCCATTGAAAGGAGTTTTCAATGATATAGTGATAGAGATCACAATATATCTCACTACCAGTCAGAATAGAACCTATGGGGTCACACACACTAGAAGTATTGACCGATCCGATGGTTGAAATCGTGATTAGGAATCACAAGAAATCAATTTGATTGATAAAAGGTTGAAGAAGGAAAAAGGAATTAATTAATTGGACTTGAAACAAGAATCCTACTTCGGGTAGGATACCTAGAGTTCTAATTGGATTAGGACTGGGATTCCTACTTGGAATAGGATTCCCCAATCCTAATGAGATTAGGAATTTTGAATCTAAATCGGGATTCCTACTTGGAGTAGGATTCCTAGGGAATCCTAATTGGATTAGGACTTCGGATTCAAATCTAATCCTAATTGGATTAGGACTAAATACATCCTAATATGGATTAGGGTTTCTTAAGTCACAATTAATTATTAATCTAATGAATCAATAAGACTCCCTAATTGGATTAGGATTGAAGAGTTCAATTGAGTCAAAAATTGATTCAAGTTCTAATTGGATTAGGACTTACCTAGATTGGATCCATTGGTTCACCCTTGGGCTAAACCTAATAGGATTAGGGGCTTGACCACATTAGGGCAATGCAAACCCTAATGTGGACTAGGGTTTACCAAGAGGGAGGGGCGCAAGCCCCTCCCCTTGATCCATTGGTGCGGCACAAGAGAGGGGGCCGGCGCCCCCCTCTTTGGAAAGATGTCTAGGGCTCCTACTTAGTAGGAACCCTAGATGGCTATAAAAGGAGGTGTGAGGCCGGCGCCCTAAGCATAGAAGAACTCCTCCTTCTCCTTGCGTGAGCCTCCCTCTCCTCTCTTCTTGTGATCAGCCGCAAGCAAGGAAGACCAAGGCCAAAGGTTGGCGGCATCCTCTTCCTCCCTTCTTCCTTCCAACGCAGGGAAAAGAAAGAAGGCTGCGTGGGGATGTCTTCTTCTTCCTCTTCTTCAACCTTCTTCTTCCTCCTCTCAAGCACTTTCAAGAGTTGAAAGAAAGAGAAGAGATCAGCCATCAAAGGAGTCTTTGGCAAGGGAGCTAGCCACCCCCGGGAAGACAAGAAAGCTTTGATCGGTTTCTCTACTTCGTGTGGATACCCGTAGAGGCCGGACGTTTGGAACGGCTTCAAGCGAACCCTCTCCCCATAACCACGAATTCAGATTCGGCGGTGATCGTCTAACCCGCGCAAGGGTGAAGATTTGATCTTCCTATTGTTTTAAAAGCTTTAATTCTTACCTAATTACGAAAGGTCTCGAAACAAGCGTTCATCGATGAACGTCGAACCGTGCATGCCGATTCCGCTGCCATCTGAAAAATTTTTGAAATATCAGCGGCATGGGCGGGTTCCCCAACACTGATACCACTTGTTGCCCAAATAGACAACCCAAGAGGGGGGGGTGAATTGGGTTTTAAAATAATTTTGCAATTAAAACGTTGTGGATGACTAATTAATGCTTTACCAAGATGGTTAATTAATTGCTATTGTGCTGTGAATGAAATGAGAGTAAAAGAAAGAGACAAACAATCACAAACACAAGGCTTTTATAGTGGTTCGGAGCTAACCCTTGCTCCTACGTCCACTCCTCAAGTCTCACTTGGGAATTCACTATAACCCCTTGGATTACCAGCCGGTTGTTTTACAAGCTCACAACCAACTTGTTGTTTTACGAGCTCACAAACGAACTCGGTCGGTTTTTCCTGGCTCACCGACTAGAACCACCCCGATTGTTTTCTCGGGATCACAATCGAACCCTTACACGTTGGTTTTACACTCGGCTCACCAACCAACCTCTACACCCTTGATTCAATCCCCCGATTGAACCAAGCAAAGACAATATGGAAAGAATAAGAAACAAACAGAAAAACTGAGCTTCTTAAAAAGCAGATTTGCTACAATATAAACTAGAAGAGAAGTTAAGAGCCCTCAAACACTTTTGAGTTGGAGTAGAGTAGGGCTTCTTGAACTTTGAGTCTCCTCTGGAATGTCTGGTCGACTTGAATGCAGGAGGAGGCTTCTTTAAAATGCTGAGAAGAGGAAGTTGGATGGAGTTAATGAGCGCTCTTCCTTCTTTTCGTTGAAGACAAGTATGCAGAGAATGAATGCTTGATTTCTTTGAATGGAATGGTGGCTTCTCTGCCTTGCTACAGTCCTCTGTGGCTATTTAAGCCATCCCCCACGGAAACTAGCCGTTAGACACCTTTTTCTGTCCGTTCTGCACACTCTGCACAACCTGACAATATGTCCGTTTGGGGGTCGGAGTCGACTCGCGCGATCAGGAGTCGACTCGGCTGTAGCGGGAGTCCGACTCATGCTTTTCTGGAGGTCGACTCGGCAACTGTTTCCGGATTTGAATTAAAGTGGCCTCTTCGACTGGGAGTCGACTCGACTTGACCCGGAGTCGACTCGCAACTTCTGGGAGCTGACTTGGCATTTTCGGAGTCGGCTCATCCCATGAAGTCCACGGAGCCAATTTCAACCTGGCCCACTTCGAGTCGACTCGACAATCCTGGGAGTCGACTCGGCGCTCAGAGCCCGAAACTCCCGATCTTCTGTCTTTTGGCTCGTCCAGTTCTTGGAGTCAACTCGGACTGTTCTGGAGTCGACTCGGACTGTTCTGGAGTCGACTCGGCTCTCAGTTTCCGAAATATGGCCTTCTGCCTTTTTGGTGTAGCGCTGCCTTGGGGTGGACTCGAGCTATCTGGGAGTCGACTCGGCTCCTCAGAGACAATAATTCGGTCTTCTGTCTTTTTGGGGTCGCGCTGTCTCGGAGTCGACTCGCGCATTGGCGGGAGTCGACTCGAATCTCAGAGTCCGAAAACTGCCTCTCTGACTTTTGCCTTGTGAACCACTGAGAGTCGACTCTCGCTTTCTTGGAGTCGACCTACCAACCATCGGAGTCGACTCGCGTTCACCAAGAGTCGACTCGAATCTCAGGGTCGAAATTCGCTCTCTAACTTTTCTGTCTTGTAACTCCTTGGAGTCGACTCATACTAACTCCGGAGTCGACTCGGTAACATCGGAGTCGACTCGCGCACTTCAGGAGTCGACTCGCTGACAGGTTTTGAGTTGATGCTTTCTGCTCGGTCTGTCTGCTCTCAGTCGGAGTCAACTCGTAATGATCCGGAGTCGACTCGAGCCCGTGCCAGTGATTCTGATACGCTTGGAGTCGACTCGTAATACTCTGGAGTCGACTCGAGTCTCAGTACTTTGGTTCAAACTGACTTCTTAACTTATCCAAAATATTATGAACCCAAGTCTAGGAAACCACTTTAGACAAGATTTTCACTGAAACACTCAATTGAATTCATTAGTAAACAAGAGATTATACTCAGATGCTTTGAGCTCATCAAAATCAAATAGGGTTATGATCAATCACTCCACAGGCTTTTAACCAAATCATGAATCAATTGGGTTTAATCTATGCTAGTTCCTAATCCAATTAGAACTTGAAATGAACCATGACTCAATTGAACTCTTCAATCCTATCCAATTAGGAGTCATGTTGATTCATTAGATTAATAATTAAATAGGACTTAAGAAATCCTAATCCAATTAGGACTTATTTAATTTTAGTCCTAATACAATTAGGACTCTAATTTGAATTCGACGTCCTAATCCGATTTAGACCTCTAGGAATCCCTACTCTAAGTAGGAATGCAAATTTAATTCAAAACTCCTAATCTAATTAGGATTGTAGGAATCCTTCCAAGTAGGAATTCTAGTCCCTACTCCAAATAAGATTTCCACTCCAAGTAGGAATTCCAGTCCAAGTAAGGAATCCTAGTCCTAATCCAATTAGGACTTTAGGAATCCTACTCCAAGTAGGATTCTTGTTTTTAAGTCCAATTAATTAATTTCCTTTGTTCCTTCTTCAACTTATTATCATCGAATGATTACTTGTGATTCCTAATCATGATTCAACCATCGGATCGGTCAATGCCTCTAGTGTGTGTGATCCCATAGGTTCTACTCTGACTAGTGTGAGATATATTGTAATCTCTATCACAATATCATTGAAAACTCCTTTCAATGGATTGGAACGATTCCAACTCTACTCATTAGGGTTTATCGATCATCCGAGATAATCCCTATGAGTCCCACCATCCACCCGTGACACCTAGCAGCATATAGTGGCTACCCAGTAGAATAGAATGATGAACCTCTAGGTGCAGTTATCATGTGATACAGTCCTACTATCGTGGATTCCTACAGGACGGAGGTCATGGACAACTTGTCAAACCCCATCGTCTGTCGTATGTGAGATTTATTCGACTTAAGTTCGAGAGTGGAAAACTCTTTCTCCACTGTGCATACTGCTCCGCCGAGGTCTTACGAACTCAGTCTTATAAATCACATAGGATCTCTCATTATCTATCAAGGTCGATAGATTCCTTATAGGTGCATACCCTACTCCTACAGTGAACCTACTGCAGCCAATCTACACTGCATGGACCCATATGGCTAGAGACCATGCATGTGTGCAGTCAAACTACAATAACCTTACTGTGAGTGGCCGAAGCACTGCAGGTCAAAGGACTAGTCACATTACTGCAACATCAAGCAAGTCACTGACGAGTGGATAGACATCCAAGTGACTTCTTGTCTTGGTCACGCTCAGTACCCTTGTTCTCTAACAAGCACCTGCACTATTACTTCAGTGTCTCCACACCGTGGACTCGAATCTCGTCCATCCATAGGGAAAGTAATGTGTGCACTGATCTCATCGGATCGATCACGTCCTCGTGATGATCCATCGATCAGGAGCTTTTTAGAAATTAATCACTAATGATACATGGCTCAAATTCTCAACTCTTGAGAATATGCATCATCATCTTATTAATTTTTTGGACGATTCATAGACACAATAACAATATGAATGAAAAAGATGCCTTTCATTTATTCATAATAATAAAGTCAAGTACAAATTATGTCCCAGAATTATAATGTGTCAGCCAGAATTGGCTTCTAGGGCATACATCTAACACCCTATTGGGCCGGGTCTATGCGGAGCCATTGGGTCGTATCCGATGTGAGCCCTATCGGGCCATGTTCATTATGGACTAACTCTGGGCCCTGTTGGGCCGTGCTCAGTAGTATTATTTCTGAATTTTGCTTAACTCTGAAATTAACAAGAAATTAATTAAATTTCAACCGGTGAACCTGATCCGCCTATCTGAAGTAGGGTTAAGCGAGAAGAGTAAGTAACTTAATACTTCAAGTGTGATTTCCAAATTATTTGATAAACTGATTAAGTTTTGACATATATTTGTATTCAATAAAATGGGTCAGGTATGTTAAATTTTATTTGAAAATCATTTATATGCTCTGAAATCCATGAAATATGACTAGATAGTTTATGAAATCTATTTTTGTATATATGAAATCTCAGCATGGCTATGACCTGTTCTATTCTGTTCTGACCCCGCCAATGGGGATTATACGTTGGACCTATCGACTTGTAATCTGTGAGGAATCGATTTCGACACCGCGCCACTGGTGATTAGAATAGTGGTTTCTGGACACCGTTGCCACCGGTGACTAACAATAGTAGTTTCTGGCACTCTGTGCAACCCATGCCACTGGGTTACGTAGCGGTAGCCTATTATGTTGAGATTCTAGTATCAGAATTTTTGGTAAAATGATAATAAGTTTTGAAAACAGTAAAACGATGTTATTTATGATTTATTCCAGACATTATCCTATATTTTGATCTGATATGCTCTGACCCACTTTGGGATATTTGTTGCTTACTGGGCTGTGTAGCTCATTATTTTATTTTTTCTGTATTTCAGATCTAGAGGCTGATCTGTTGGAAAACCCGCCCATGCTGCAAAAAATTAAAAAATTTCAGATGGCAGCGGAAGAGGCATGCGCGGGATTGACGTTCATCTCATGAACGTTCTTCAAAACCGTTCGTAGATAGATTAGGATTAAAAAACTTTTAATAACATTAGAAGATCATATCTTCACCTGTGCGGATAGATGATCACCGCAAACTGAAGTTCATGGTTTAGGATGAGGTTCGCTTGAAGCCGTTCACGCGTCCGGCCTCTACGGGTATCCACACGAAGCAAAACCGATCCAACCTTCTTTGTCTCCCCGGGATGCTAGCTCCCTTGCAGAGACAACTTTAATGGCTGATGTCTCCCTTTATAATCAACCTTTGATTGTGCTTGGGAGGAGGAGAAGAAGGATAAAGAAGAAGAGGAACAAGCCCCTGCAGCCTTCTTCTTTTCCCTGGTTGGAAGGAGGAAGGGTGGAGGAGGAGGCCGCCAAGGCCTTCTTCTTTTCTTCTCCTTGCTTGCAGCTGAACCAAGGAAGAGGAGAGGGGGGCCACGGCTTGAGAGGGAAAGGGCTTGAATGCCCTAATGCAGCCCCACGCCTCCTCTTAAATAGCATGTGGAGCTCCTACTTTGTAGGAGCTCCTTGATTGATTTCCAAGAGGGGCGCCGGCCCCTCTTGTTGTGCCGCACCAAAGAGAAAAGGAGGAGGGGGCATACAGCCCTCCTCTTGGCTAGCCCTAGTCCTCCTCTAAGGAGGATTAGGAGGCCTCCTTATGGTTTAGTCATAATCTCATTAGGCTTTAACCAAATCATGAACCATTTGGGTTTAATCTAGGTAAGTCCTAATCCAATTAGAACTCAAATCAATTATGACTCAGTTGAACTCTTCAATCCTAATCCAATTAGGAGTCTTGTTAATTCATTAGATTAATAATTAATTAGGACATAAGAAATTCTATCCAATTAGGATTTATTCAATTTTTGTCCTATCCAATTAGTACTCTAATTTGAATCCAAAGTCCTAATCCAATTAGGACTTCTAGAATCCTATTCTAAGTAGGAATCCAAATTGAATTCAAAATCCTAATCTAATTAGGATTGTAGGAATCCTACTCGAGTAGGACTCCCAGTCCTAGTCCAAGTAGGATTCCCAGTCCTAAATCCAACTAGGACTCCAGGAATCCTACTCCAAGTAGGATTCATGTTTTAAGTCCAATTAATCAATTTCCATTTTTCTTCTTTTACTGATTATCAATCGAATTGATTACTCTCGGATTCATAATCACTTTTTCAACCATCGGATCGGTCAATACCTCTAGTGTGGGTGACCCCATAGGTTCTATTCTGACTGATAGTGAGATATATTGCGATCTCTATCAATATCATTGAAAACTCCTTTCAATAGGTTGGAACGATTCCAACTCAACTCATTAGGGTTTATTGATCATCGAGATATTCCTGTGTCTCACCTCCACCAGTGATACCTAGCAGCATGTAGTGGCCACCCAACAGAATGGAATGATGAACCTCTAGGTGCAGTTATCGTATGATACAGTTCTATTATCGTGGATCCCTACAGGACGGAGGTCATGGACAACTCGTCAAATCCCATCGTCTGTCATATGTCAAGATTTTTCGACTTAAGTTTGAGAGTAAAAACTCTTTCTCCACTGTGCATACTGCCCCGGCCGAGGTCTTACAACTCAGTCTTATAAATCACATAGGATCTCTCTTATCTACCAAGATCGATAGATTCCATATAGGTACATACCCTACCTACAGTGAACCTATTGTAGCCAATCTACACTACATGGACCCGTATGTCTAAAGACCATGTATACGTGCAGTCAAACTACAATAACCTCACTGTGAGTAGCAAAGCACCGCAGGTCAAAGGACTAGTCATACTACTGCAACATCAAGCAAGTCACTGACGAGTGGATAGATATCCAAGTGACTTCTTGTTGGTCACGCTCAGTATCCTTGTTCTTAACAAGCACCTGCACTATTACTTTAGTGTCGCCACACCGTGGACTCGAGTCTCGTCATCCATAAGGAAAGCAATGTGTGCACTGATCTCATCGGATCGATCACTATCCTCGTGATGATCATTGATCAGGAGTATTCAGAAATTAATCACCAATGATGCATGGCTCAAATTCTTAACTCTTAAGAATATGCATCATCATCTTATTAATTTTTGGACGATTCATAGACACATAAACAATATGAATGAAAAAGATGCCTTTTATTTATTCAATAATAAATAATCAAGTACAAAATTATGTCCTAGAATTAACAATGTGTCAGCCAGATTGGCTTCTAGGGCATACATCTAACAATCTCCCACTTGCACTAAAGCCAATCAGTCATATATCTTAGTCCATCTTTCTAAGGTGGGCTTCAGTCTTTTGCTGACTCAGCTGCTTAGTGAACGGGTCGCCACGTTGTCCGCGGAGTCTACTCTCTGCACCTCCACATATTTCTTCTCAACATAGTCGCGTATGAGGTGAAAATGCCGCTCTATATGCTTTGACTTCTGATGGGACTTACCCCTTAGCAAGAGCTATGGCGCCATTATTATCGCAGTAGAGTGTTATGGCATCTGATGACATTACATCCAATTCCGCAATAAATTTCTTGAACCAGAAGCCTTCCTTAGCAGCTTCAGAAGCGGCGATGTATTCAGCTTCCATGGTAGAATCAGCATGATCAGCTGTTTAGAACTTTTCCAATTCACCGTACCATTGCACAAGAACACATATCCAAATGTTGACTTTCTATCATCGATATCAGTCATGAAGTCTGTTGTCCGATTCCTGTTTACCCAAAAATATGCTAAACAGATCGTTATTAGAACCGATAAACAAAGTTTAATTTAATTTTACTCTTATCTTTTCTACTCGAAGAATAGTGGTCGTAAGAGGTCGATCCATAGGAAGGCGATTGAAGTTGCATAAAAATTAAAACGTTCACTCAGATTCAAAATCTATTTTTGAATGATAGAGAAAAAACATTACTTTGAGGATGTTGAATGATTCTCTGGTCTAGCAGAGAATGTTTTCTAATTGAAATTAACTACAAGACAGGTAGTCAGATTCAAAGAGCATTTATATATTTAACTAATCAAAGAAGAGCTTTGGCATAAATTAAAATGGATGAAACAGTGCTAAGAAGATCAAAGCCTGGAACATACATTGCATAAAAGAAAATTTAATGCATTGCATAAAAGTAGAAATTAACTGAACCTAGAATATGAATTGCATGAAAGAAAATCAATTGATTTCATAAAATGAAATGATTACAAAAGTAAAAGATTGAAGATGAAGCCTAATGCTTCTTTCTTCTACAAATAAAAATAAAATAAAAAAATAAGAAATTTCATTTGTCTCCCTTTCTCTCCCACGGTGGACTTTCAACATAACATACTTTTTTTTTCTTTCTTCTTTCCAAGAAAACAGAGCTCCCCTATTTTTGGTTTTGTGGAGTGATTGATTATAACCCTATTTGATTTTGATGAGCTCAAAGCATTTGAGTATATCTTATGTTATACTAATGAATTCAATCTAGTGTTTCAGTCAAATATTTGTAAATTTATGTTAAGTGTCTCTAGCTTTGGTTCAATACACTTTGGATAAGTAAGGAATTCAATTTGAACCAAAGTCTGAATCTCGAGTCGACTCCGGAAGATTACGAGTCGACTCCAAGCGTATCAGAAGCTCTGGCACAAGCTCGAGTCGACTCCTGCACATTACGAGTCGACTCCGACTGAGAACAGACAGCCGGACAGAAAGATTCATCTCAGAACCTGTCAACGAGTCGACTCCTGAAGAATTCGAGTCGACTCCGATGCTTGCCGAGTCGACTCCAGCATAGTACGAGTCGACTCCATGGAGTAACAGACAGAAAGACAGAGAAGCCATTTTGGACTCTGAGAGCCGAGTCGATTCCGAAGAACTCGAGTCGACTCCGACGGTTGGCAGGTCGACTCCTAAGGAAGCAAGAGTCGACTCCCAGAGAAATGCAAGGCTAAAAGTCAGAGAGCCAACTTCGATGTCTGAGAGCCGAGTCGACTCCGCAAAGTCCGAGTCGACTCCAAGGCAGTTCAACTCCAAAGACAGAAGACCGATACTTCGGTGTCCTGAGAGCCGAGTCGACTCCCGCAAAGTCCGAGTCGACTCCGAGGCAGTTCAACTCCAAAGAAAGAAAGATCGGTATTTCGTGTCTGAGAGCCGAGTCGACTCCCGCAAAGTCCGAGTCGACTCCGAGACAGTTCAAGTTCAAAGATAGAAGACCTGTCTCTCCGGCTCTGAGAGCCGAGTCGACTCCAAGGAAATTCGAGTCGACTCGAGGAAGTAAAATCGAGAGGATGAGTTTTGAAGCCCTGAAGATCGAGTCGTCTCCAGAAGGGAAAGTCATCTCCGGACAATTGGCGAGTCGACTCCAGGTTCAGCCGAGTCGACTCCAGAACGGGACGACACTCGATTTCAAATTTTGAACAGTGGGCGAGTCGTCTTCCAGTAAAGCATGAGTCGACTCCAGCAACACTCGAGTCGACTCCTGATCGAGCGAGTCGACTCCGATCCCAACGGGCATTTTGTCAGGAGTTGCAGAATGTGCAGAACGGCCTTGAATCTGTGTCTAACAGCTATTTTTCTTTGGAAATGGCTTAAATAGCTGGAGTGAACAGTAATAGAGTAAGAAAGAGAGACTCCATTCAAAGCTAAAGGGATTTCCACCAACCAAAAGCTCTCTAGAGTGATTACACGAAAAAGAAGGAAGAAGTGCATTGAAGTCGACTCTCCAACTGTCTTCCTCACATTCAAGGCTCTCCTCCTGACAGCAAGTCTACATCAAATTCAAGAGGAGTCAAAGAGTTTGAAAAGCCCCTTCCTCCATCTCCAAAATCAGTTTGAGGGCTTCTTACTCTTCCTTGCTTAAATTGTTTAAATACGCTTTTGAGAAGCTTCCTTTTTGTTTGTGTCAAACTATTTGTTACTTACTTGATTCAATCAGGGATTGAATCAAGGGTGTTAAGGTTTGTTGGTGAGCCAAGGTTAAAACCAACGGTGTAAGGGTTTGATTGTGATCCCGGAAAAAAATCGGGTGGTTCTAGTCGGTGAGCCTGTGAAAACCGACCGAGTTCGTTGTGATCTCGTAAAACAACAAGTTGGGTTGTGAACTTGTAAAACAACCGGCTGTAATCCGAG
Organism: Phoenix dactylifera; assembly: GCF_009389715.1. Taxonomy (NCBI): domain Eukaryota; kingdom Viridiplantae; phylum Streptophyta; class Magnoliopsida; order Arecales; family Arecaceae; genus Phoenix; species Phoenix dactylifera. The sequence goes on from NW_024068832.1 coordinate 51,257, forward strand.
GGATTATAGTGAACTCCCAGTGAGGCTTGGGGAGTGGACGTAGGAGCAAGGGTTAGCTCCGAACCACTATAAAATTGCTTGTGTTTGTGATTGTTTCATTGTCTCTTCCTTTCCCTTTCATCCACTGCATATAGCAACTAATTAATCCACTCGCAAAAGTTTTAATTAGTTACTCACAAAGTCTTTTAATTGCAATAATTATTTTAAAACCCAATTCATCCCCCCTCTTGGGTTGTCTATCTGGGCAACAAGTGGTATCAGAGCCGGAACTCTTTTACCAAAAGAGTAAAAGATCAAAATGACAACCCCATTTGGATCTTCTCATATTGAGGGCCAGTCCACCCATAGACCACCATTCTTCAATGGATCCGACTACTCATATTGGAAGGCTAGGATGAGAATATTTATCCAAGCACAAGACTATGAGATGTGGACCACCATACTTAATGGACCATACATCCCATCAATTTTTGTAGAGGGTGTTACTATACCCAAACTTGAAAAGGATTGGGATGACAATGATATAAGGAAGGCACAACTAAATGCCAAAGCAATGAATGTGCTTTATTGTGCTTTAGACCGAAATGAATTCAATAGAGTCTCTACTTGCAATTCTGCAAAAGAGATTTGGGATAGACTTGAAGTGACCCACGAGGGCACAAATCAAGTAAAAGAATCTAAAATAAATATATTAGTTCATAAGTATGAATTATTTAAGATGGATTCCAATGAAACTATCACTTGCATGTTTACTAGATTTACTGACATTGTCAATGGCCTAAAAAGCCTTGGCAAAAATTATACTAACAGTGACCTTGTCAGGAAGATTCTTCGTTGTTGCCAAGGTCATGGGAGGCCAAGGTGACGGCAATCCAAGAAGCCAAGGACTTGAACAAGCTTCCACTTGAGGAGCTTCTTGGATCCCTAATGACGCACGAGCTCACAATGAAACAACACAGCGAAGAAGAATCCTCTCATAAGAAAAAGGTAATAGCTCTCAAATCTACTTCTTCTAACAAGGATTTATCTTGCAGTAGCAGCAGTGAAGAAGAAGATCATGAGGGAGATGATGATGAGGCTCTTCTCGTGCGTAAGTTCAGAAAATTCATCAACCGAAAGAAGTCCTTTCATCAAAGGAGAGGTCCCTCAAGTTCCTATTACAAGGATAAAGGTAAGGAAAGGAAAAATGAGGAATCGGATGCTACGAATGTAAGAAGCCGGGACACTTCAGAGCGGACTGTCCTTTGCTCAAGAAGGCCAGCAAGTACAAGAAAAAGAAAGTCCTCGTCTCCACCCTATCGGACTCCGATTCATCATCATCATCATCGGATGAGGAACAAGAAGAAAAGGCCAACCTATGTTTTATGGCAAACGAAAATGAGGTAACATCTGAAACGCATTTAGATTTTACCTTTGATGAATTGTATGATGCGTTTAATGAATTAATGGATGAATATAAGACAATAAATCTTAAGAATAAAGAGCTAAAACTAACCAATCAATCTCACCTCCATAAATACGATAAATTAGTTAAGGATAAGGATTTTATCATTAAAGAAAATTTAGAACTTAAAACAAGCAAGCAAATGTTAATTCAAAAAACTAATACCTTAATTAAAGATAACGAAAAACTAACCAAGGAAATTTCTGAACTTAAAAAGGATAAACAAACTATTAGAGATAATTTCACAAAAGACTTAAATGCACTAAAAACAGAAAAACAAAAGTTGGCACTAGAACTTGAAAAGTACAAACCTTTTGTAGAAAAGTTTACATATATTCTGAAAAATTGAAATGATACTTAATAGTCAACGAGCTGTATTCAAATAGAGCTGGTTTAAGGTATAAACTAAAAATAAGCAAAAAGCTCCTTAGTAATTTCTTTGTAAAAAGCAGGAGAAAAGCAAAACTAAGAAAATAACCTGTTTTTGCTGTGGAACAATAGGACATAAAGCTCAATGTGTGTGATCATAGAAAAGGAAAAGCTAAAGAAAAAATTAAAAGGTTTGGGTTCCAAAAGGAACCAACATTACTAACCATGAAGGACCCAAGAAAACTTGGGTACCTAAATTGTATGATTTCCTTGTGTAGGAGTGGTCTTGCAGCCAAGGTCGACAAAAAACTGTTGGTACTTGGATTAGTGGCTGCTCAAGACACATGACGGGTGACAAAGACCAATTCTTCACCCTTGAGCCTAAGAAGGGAGGGTCAGTGACATTTGAGACAATAACCAAGGTCACATCGTTGGTATAGGTAAAGTACAAATCACGCTCCTCAACCTGTTTGTTGATAATGTACGATTAGTAGATGGTTCTTAACATAACTACTTAGCATAAGTCAATTATGTGATAAGGGTTTTGATGTTTTGTTTAAACAATCCTTATGCATCATAACCAACTCAATTGATAATAGCTTAGTATTCCAAAGGAATAAGACGTGAAATGTCTATGTAGTAGATCTAGATGATCTTGCTAAAAAACAGTCCTTGCTTAGTTGCTAGTGATACTAAGGAGAATGATGCAAAGTTGGTTATGGCACCGTAAATTAGGACATGCAAGTATGGATACAATATCTAAGTTAGTTAAAAAGAGATTCTGTAATAGGTTTGCCAAAACTAAAATTTGAGAAAAATAAAATCTTGTGAAAGCTTGTCAATATGGCAAACAATCAAGGAACTCTTTAAATCCATAAATTGTGTCTCTACCTCTAGACCTTCTTGAACTACTACACATGGATCTATTTGGACCAACTAGAACCACAAGTCTAGGTGGGAAAACAAATATGGTCTTGTTATGTGTAGATGATTTTTCTAGATATTACTTGGGTCATGTTTTTAGCTCATAAAGATCAAGCATTTTCAGTATTTAAGAAATTTCATAAGGAAGTAACTAATGCTAGAGATGCTTCAGTCATAGCTATTAGAAGTGACCATGGAACGGAATTTGAAAATCATCTATTTGATGAATTTTGTAGTAAAAAGGGGATAACTCATAATTTTTCTGCACCTAGGACACCACAACAAAATGGAGTTGTAGAAAGGAAGAATAGAACCCTAGAGGAAATGGCTAGAACCATGCTATGTGAAAGTAACCTCCCTAAGTATTTTTGGGGAGAAGCCATTAATACATCATGCCATATATTAAATAGAGTTTTATTGAGACCCATTATAAAGAAAACACCTTATGAACTTTGGAAAAATAGAAAGCCCAAAGTAAACTATTTTCATGTTTTTGGATGTAGGTGTTTCATTCATAATAATGGAAGGATAACTTAGGTAAATTTGATTCTAAATCTGATGAAGGTATCTTTTTGGGATATTCTACATCAAGTAAAGCATATAGAGTATTTAACAAAAGAAATCTTGTTATTGAAGAGTCTATACATGTTGTTTTGATGATACTAGTGATATCTCTTCTAGCAAGAGAGTTGTTCCTGATGATGATGCAGAAATTCTTGAAGAAAAGATTGATGAGATGACATTACAAGAAGATGAACAAAAACTAATTGGAAATGCATCAACAAGCCAAGAGGCAATTGTGGATCATGGGCTGACTAAGGCTTGGAGGTATGCTCATGGGCATCCTAAGGAATTAATTTTAGATGATCCATCTCAACCTGTTAGGACTAGAGCATCTCTTAGGAACTTAAATAATCATCTAGCATTTGTCTCACACTTTGAACCTAAACACATAGAAGAAGCTGAAAAGGATGTAAATTGGATAAATGCAATGCAAGAAGAACTAAACCAATTTACTAGAAACAAGGTATGGAACCTAGTTGAACGACCCTCTGAATATTCAATAATAGGTACCAAATGGATATATAAATAAACTTGATGAAAATGAATTGTGATTAGGAACAAGGCTAGACTAGTAGCAAAGGGCTATAATCAAGAAGAAGGTATAGACTTTGATGAAACCTTTGCTCCTGTAGCTAGACTTGAGGCAATTAGATTGTTACTAGCATTTGCATGCTCTAAAGACTTCAAATTATTTCAAATGGATGTAAAAAGTGCATTTTGAATGGGTATATTAATGAGGAGGTGTATGTAGAACAACCTCCTGGTTTTGAAAATCATCAATACCCCAATCATGTTTACAAACTAAATAAAGCACTTTATGGTCTAAAGCAAGCTCCTAGAGCTTGGTATGAAAGACTTAGCAAATTTCTACTAGACCATGAGTTCTCTAGAGGAAATGTAGATACAACACTGTTTTTAAAGAAGAAAAACAAAGAAATGTTAGTAGTGCAGATTTATGTTGATGATATTATTTTCGGTGCTACTAACAATCGCCTCTGCGAAGAATTTGCTGACTTGATGCAGAGTGAATTTGAAATGAGCATGATGGGAGAGCTGAACTATTTCCTCGGGCTACAAATCAAACAATCTAAGGAGGGCATCTTCATCTGTCAAGCGAAATACATCAAAGAGATGCTCAAGAAGTTTGATATGGAAGGAAACAAGCCAATCAGCACACCCATGGGTACGTCATGCAAACTTGATAAAGATGAATCAGGTAAGTCAGTAGATCAAAAGATGTATAGAGGTATGATAGGATCTTTATTATATCTTACTGCAAGTAGACCTGATATCATGTTTAGTGTATGCATGTGTGCTAGATATCAATCTAATCCTAAGGAATCACATTTAATAGCTGTTAAGAGAATCTTTAAATACCTAATAGGAACAAAAACCATAGGTCTATGGTACTCTAAAGATTCAAGCATAAATTTAATTGGGTACACTGATTCAGACTTCGCTGGTTGTAAACTTGATAGAAAAAGCACCAGCGGATCATGTCAATTCTTAGGAGAAAATTTAATCTCTTGGTTTAGCAAGAAACAAAACTCGGTTGCATTATCTACAGCTGAAGCCGAATATGTTGCTGCCGGGAGTTGTTGTGCTCAAATCTTGTGGATTAAACAACAACTTGAAGATTATGGCATTAAACAAGATAAAATTCCCATTAACTGTGATAATACAAGTGCCATTAATCTAACTAAGAATCCAATTCAGCACTCAAAAACTAAACATATTGAGATAAGACATCACTTCATAAGAGATCATGTACTGAATGGTGATGTGACACTTCAATTTGTGTGTACTGATGATCAACTTGCTGATATCTTCACAAAACCCCTATGTGAGGATCGATTTTGCATACTTAGAAGAGGGTTAGGAGTGATTGATCCATTCTCGTGATACTCTCCTCTAATTCATAGATTTTGAGGATTAGTCTAAGGTAAACATAGGACTTCTTATCTATGATCATCAATTCAGCTCCTAAATCATGGATAAGTCTATAACTATCTCTAGTGGCACGAAAATAACATGATTTTTGGGTGCGTGCCAGAGTTCGAGTCGACTCGGATACATTTTAGAGTCGGCTCATGGGGGAGTCGACTCGCGTATATTTCGGAGTCGACTCGAGGTCGATGGCATCATGGGGGGAGTCGACTCGCGCATATTTTGGAGTCGACTCGAGGTCGAGTCGACTCGCGACTTACTGGAGTCGACTCGAGGTCGGAATCCGATGTTTTAACCCTAATCGAAATGTTCAATCGACACTTCTATTCACCGCCGTCACTGTTCAAAAACCCTAGAGTCGTCTCCGACCTCATCTCGACCCTTGTTAGGCCATTTCCGTCGAGTTTCCCTCCGTCCCTCATGTCCTTTCCCCCTCTTAGGTCTAGGATGCCTCGCAAAGCCACTGTCCCGAGCCGGAAAAGGCCCCATTCTGCGAGCGGCACCGAGCGACGGTCAAAGGCTCGGAATGAACCCGCGAGGCCACAACCTCGGTTCCTTCCCCGCCGAGGCCGGTTCCCTCGCGTCCGTGCGCCGGGAAGGCGGTCTCCACCGGGAGAAAAGTCAACTTTGACTTCCTCTCCCGGGAAGGCTTTACCCTAGGGCATCGGTTAAGGGCTCAAGGGTTAGAAAGGTTTTGTTCCCTAGATCTCCCTACTTACCCGGGGTTAGTTAGGGAATTTTACGGTACTGTAGCTAGGGGTAATGGTGGTATTCAGGGAACTTTAGCGGGTGTCCCTATATTTATTTCGGAGGACTTCATTGCTCAAGTCCTCCATCTTCCCCAAGTAGGGGTGTCTCCCTCTCACCCCGCGGATAGGACTGAGGCCCTTACGGCCATACTAGAGAGTCCACCTCAGTCCCCCCTAGAAGAGGTGTCTGCAAATCAGCTATCAGCTGAAATGCGGCTCCTCTTAAGTATCATATCTAGGACCCTCTTCCCAAGACAGGCCATTTTGATTTTGTGTCTGAGAGGGACCTAGCCCTGATGTTCTACATACTTCAAGATACTCCAATCAACTTTCCAAAACTCATCTACAGATACATCTGTGAACCATTAGATAAGCCTAGATTGAGTCTCCCGTATGGTATGCTATTCACCCTCATCTTTAGGGAGTTAGGGTTCCTATTCTGAGGGAGAACCCTCTCGCTCACTGCGTCACACTGACCGAATGGGTGAGGGGACTCTCCATAGGATGGGGTTCCATAGAGTCGAGGGAGTCTGGGTATGGAGACCATCCACTTCCACACCTTCTGACCCTACTACTCGACACTTCCCAGCCCTGATCATGACTCAGATTTTCCCACCTATCCCTCCACTTCAGCACCATCTACTTCAGCCGGACCCTCCACTGCACCACCTTCTCAGCCACTGGAGGTCCGGATATCTTCTGAGCAGCTCCGGGAGTTGCGGCAGGAGATCGTGAGGGAGCTACGGGACGACCTACTGAGGGAGCTCCGAGGTCCTCAGAGTGCTCCCTCCACCCAGCTAGTACCCTCCTTAGCAGCCGTGACAGAGATGGTTGCAAATCTGAGGGAGGAGGATATTCCAACATCCGAAGCCTAGTTCAAGGACATACTGGAACATAAGTGACGTCAAGGACGACACAAGGGAGATGCGAGATAGCATCAAAAAGGAACTAGGCAACTAGAGTCAGGGTGCATGGAGAGACTAGCCACGCACTGATCTTCTAAGTCTCGACCACCTTCCAAGAAAGTGTGAACACATATCAACTATTCAGGTCCTAGAGCCACCTCAGAGATTCTTGAACCAACTGGGGAAAACATCAATGAGGGGCTAAGCATGGTCATCGAAACACACTAGACTGAGCAAGGGCTAGAGTTGTATATTTTCTTTACTTTTGTGTGTACAGTCCCTTGAGGACTCACTTGATATGTAATCACACTTGTACTTAAATTTGGATAAATACATGAGTAGAACTTCTTTTCAAAATTGTGCATTCTTGAGTTTTTGGCATCTTACTGTGCTTTTGCTTTTTGCTATGATGAACAAAAAGCGGGGAGAAAGATATATTTGAATAGACATGTAAAGGGAATCAATAAAAAGAAAACTTTTAAAAGCACAAAATAATTTGTTCTAAGTGGATTCGATACCTCGAGGCTCATTATCTCTCTGTTGGGGGCTCCTAAAGGAGTAATCTCCAGAATCTATTCAAGGGATATTCGGAGATTAGTTGAATCATACTCAACAATAAATTGGCAGATTTTCTCTCTAAAACCAAAAATTTAAGTTCAAAAGCTTCAATACACTAAAAGAAAATTCAGAGAATCTAAACAAAGTTGAATGCATGTGTTGAGGGGGAGAATCTGAAATCTTAAGAAAGCAAACTCATTAAATATATATAAGCCAAACAATTGATTGCATGACATGAAGGCTTATATAATTCTAAATGAAAGGGAGAGCTTTAACTTCAGAATTTACTATTTCACACCTTTCAGTTTTGGATAAATTAAATGACTAGACACTTGAATTCATTTTTAAAAACTTTACTATAAATCTCCTTTTTGGTCGAGCAATTCACTTTACAAATACTCAATATTTTTGTCATCATCAAAAAGGGGGAGATTGTGGAGTGATTGATTATAACCCTATTTGATTTTGAATGAGCTCAAAGCATTTGAGTATATCTTATGTTATACTAATGAATTCAAATCTAGTGTTTCAGTCAAATATTGTAAATTTATGTTCAAGTGTCTCTCGCTTGGGTTCAATACACTTTGGATAAGTAAGGAATTCAATTTGAACCAAAGTCTGAATCTCGAGTCGACTCTGAAAGATTATGAGTCGGCTCCAAGCGTATCAGAAGCTCTGGCACAAGCTCGAGTCGACTCCTGCACATTACGAGTCGACTCCGACTGAGAACAGACAGCCGGACAGAAAGATTCATCTCAGAACCTGTCAACGAGTTCGACTCCTGAAGAATTCGAGTCGACTCCGATGCTTGCCGAGTCGACTCCAGCATAGTACGAGTCGACTCCATGGAGTAATAGACAGAAAGACAGAGAAGCCATTTTGGACTCTGAGAGCTGAGTCGACTTCCGAAGAAACTCGAGTCGACTCCGACAGTTGGTAGGTCGACTCCTAAGGAAGCAAGAGTCGACTCCCAGAGAAATGCAAGGCTAAAAGTCAGAGAGCCAACTTCGATGTCTGAGAGCCGAGTCGACTCCCGCAAAGTTCGAGTCGACTCCAAGGCAGTTCAACTCCAAAGACAGAAGACCGATACTTCGGTGTCTGAGAGCCGAGTCGACTCCCGCAAAGTCCGAGTCGACTCCGAGGCAGTTCAACCTCCAAAGACAGAAGATTGGTATTTCGTGTCTGAGAGCCGAGTCGACTCCCGCAAAGTCTGAGTCGACTCCGAGACAGTTCAAGTTCAAAGATAGAAGACCTGTCTCTCCGGCTCTGAGAGCCGAGTCGACTCCAAGGAAATCCGAGTCGACTCGAGGAAGTAAAATCGAGAGGATGAGTTTTGAAGCCCTGAAGATCGAGTCGTCTCCAGAAGGGAAAGTCATCTCCAGACAATTGACGAGTCGACTCCAGGTTCAGCCGAGTCGACTCCAGAATGGGACGGCACTCGATTTCAAATTTTGATCAGTGGGCGAGTCGTCTCCAGTAAAGCATGAGTCGACTCCAGCAACACTCGAGTCGACTCCTGATCGAGCGAGTCGACTCCGATCCCAACGGGCATTTTGTCAGGAGTTGCAGAATGTGCAGAACGGCCTTGAATCTGTGTCTAACGGCTATTTTTTCTTTGGGAATGGCTTAAATAGCCTGAGTGAACAGTAATAGAGTAAGAAAGAGAGACTCCATTCAAAGCTAAAGGGATTTCCACCAACCAAAAGCTCTCTAGAGTGATTACACGAAAAAGAAGGAAGAAGTGCATTGAAGTCGACTCTCCAACTGTCTTCCTCACATCCAAGGCTCTCCTCCTGACAGCAAGTCTACATCAAATTCAAGAGGAGTCAAAGAGTTTGAAAAGCCCCTTCCTCCATCTCCAAAATCAGTTTGAGGGCTTCTTACTCTTCCTTGCTTAAATTGTTTAAATACGCTTTGAGAAGCTTCCTTTTTGTTTGTGTCAAACTATTTGTTACTTACTTGATTCAATCAGGGGATTGAATCAAGGGTGTTAAGGTTTGTTGGTGAGCCAAGGTTAAAACCAACGGTGTAAGGGTTTGATTGTGATCCCGGAAAAACAATCGGGTGGTTCTAGTCGGTGAGCCTGTGAAAACCGACCGAGTTCGTTGTGATCTCGTAAAACAACAAGTTGGGTTGTGAACTTGTAAAACAACCGGCTGTAATCCGAGGGATTATAGTGAACTCCCAAGTGAGGCTTGGGGAGTGGACGTAGGAGCAAGGGTTAGCTCCGAACCACTATAAAATTGCTTGTGTTTGTGATTGTTTCATTGTCTCTTCCTTTCCCTTCATCCACTGCATATAGCAACTAATTAATCCACTCGCAAAAGTTTTAATTAGTTACTCACAAAGTCTTTTAATTGCAATAATTATTTTAAAACCCAATTCACCCCCCCTCTTGGGTTGTCTATCTGGGCAACAGTTCTTTTTTCCTCCCCTCAGCTGAACACCTCCACCCTCCTCTTATAGGTCGCCGATCCTTGTTTGGCCTGCGATGGATCCCAGATGGAGGGGTAATAGTCGCGGGTGTTGGGGGATTTGCCGGGAGAAGAAGATCTTGACATGTGATCGATGGGAACATCGATCATGGAAGAGGAGGATGATGCGGCTGAAATGCGGAGTAGGCTGGGATTACCGGCTGCTGGGCGCGATGCTGGGAGGAGCGGACATGAGACGCTGGGAGGAGCCGATCATGGCCGCGGTGGAGGCTGGGATCACGGGAAGGATGAAGCCGAAGGGAGCTGATCTGGATGCGCTGGATGCGGGATCACTTGGAGGCCATCGCGGGACCGTGGGAGGAGCCGATCATGGCCACGGTTGAGGCTGGAGTTCCGGGATGGAAGGCGCTCGGGGACGTGGCATGGATGCGGTGGGGATGCGGTTGAAACGCGCTGGCAGTGACGCGGACGAATGTGCTTCGGTTGGGACCTTGCTGAGAAGAACCCGGGGAGTTGATAAAAAACTGTATGGAAATGGCTGAAGAAGATGGCTTGCTTTGAAGACGTTGAGGATGGAAAATCCGTGGAGAACATCCGCTGTTCCAGAAAGATGGCAGGGATGAAGACATGCTTAGTCGGAGGACGTCGGGGAGGTACTGGCTACGAGTTCGGGCGTTGGCTTGGCCGGGATTGGGCAGCGGGAGGACGCACGCGAAGAAGATGACGTGTTGCCGAGGTTGGGACGCTGCGGGAGGAAGAAGAACAGTGACATCAAAACATTTCCGTAACACTGTTCATATGAACAGTATTTTCAGGTAACACTGTTTATATGAACAGTGTTTTCATGTAACATTGTTCAGATGAACAGTGTGTTCATGTAGCACTGTTCATATGAACAGTGTCATCTCGGAATACTGTTCATATAAACAGTGATTTCAGCATGAATAATATTTCCAGCTATTCTTCATGGGATTGGAGGTTAAAAAGTTCTTTTTCTTTGTGATGAAGTGAGAGTGGGAATCTCTATTCCGGAAGAGTGCAGATGCTAATCCGGAAAGGAGGGAATGCGAGGATCACTGGGAGATCGCACGCGGGCTCGGATGTTTGGGTGCTAATGTGCTCGATCAGATTATGGCAGGATTGGGCCCGCGCGGTTTGGGGCCATGATGCATCCCTCTAAACCCTACCAAATGCGTATTTAAACTTTAATTTATACTAACCTATGCCAAACAAAAATATAATATTAACTTAGTGATTTTATCGTTATATGTTAGCAGTAATACTAATTTAAACAGCGTGTAGATCGCACTTTTGTACTCTCATCATACCCCCTAACTAGCTTATTGCTAGTCTCTAGCAATTAATGAGTAAATGATAAAATGAGGGCACAAAAGATGTAGTCTCATCCATGACTTTTTATTGAAGCTAAGTACATAAAACTGAGATACGTACCCACTTTCGTAGAGCATCACGATTGCACTTAGCACGTGAACAAGCCTTTAAACCCCTAGGTTACCCTAGTGGACGAGTGTTGTCTCGTGAGGGTTTGCAGTGAAGTTACCCACAAACTTCATCAGTCTGGAATTTTTAATTTTTAACTTAAAATTTGAACAAGTATTACTGTATGAAACTAGAATTGCAAGGACAATAGAGACTTGTTACTGTCATATTTAAGTAGACTCTAACTCAAGTTTCATTACACCGCATCTATCTGCTAACAAGTCAAGACTGAGGTGCAAGATAGTATCATATAAATGAGTGGCTTTCACTTACTTCCAACATGATCACTCCAATTTTCAAGACTTTCTAGAGTTAAATGGTAATGAACACCCTAGATTTATTTATTTATTTATTTATTTATTATTATTATTATTATTATTATTTAATCAAACTGAATGCTAAGAAGAATGATTTGTGCAATATCTAGCCTTATTAAGCTTTCTAGCTAACCCATGTAGCAAATGTTAGGCCAATGACTCCCGATCCAGATGGCTCAGGGCACTAGGTGTAGAGACACCCTAACAGGCTTAATAACTCAAGTTAACTAGGCTTCAAGGCCAAATTAGTTACTCAGAGTTTAATCTCGGTCATCCTCATCTTTTTACGCGAACACTCGCTGCTTGCCAAGCAAGAGGCCCGGTTACTCAGTGAGAAGACTTAAAATAAATTCGTTTTATTTTTTTATTTTTTATTTTTTTTCATAATAGGGTGTTCATCACACATATAACTTTAAATTATCCAAAAGATTAAAAGTATTCATATTAGTTGCAAGTTTACATACCCCACTATTCAAGTGCTTACGTGTAGGTGCTAAATCGTATTCTATCATGTTAGCAGAAGATGAAAGAGTAGATGCCCTACAAGCTAATTGCAATATGTATTGCAAAGGATTTTTCTTTTGATTTGTCCAAATCATGTACATGACATTTAAATATGAATAAAGGCATTATGTTTTATCATATGCTGTTGATTATATTTGTGATAAACCCCTTAGATTAGGGCAATGGTTTTGAGGCTATGATGAGATCATACTAGTGAGATCTAAAATTCTAAAATCCTAATCTTAAATATTCCCAATCAGTGGTACATTGAGTCGGGGATCAATGTTTACCGGAAAGACTGGCACGTCTTATGTATGCTCGATGCAGAGAATGATTGATCTCACAATCATTTGTGTGGAGACACTAATACAAAGATGTGGGTGCTCATTAGAAGAATGAGTTCACTGAATTGACCTACAAAGAGAAATCTTATGAAGTCTTACTTACATGTCAAAAGATGATTCTCTTAGTGGAAGTTGTGCAACTGATCCTATGACCTGAGATCACCATGGTATCTTGTGCACATGAACCCATGTTTTGGTTTACACTCATTCATGACAATAAGTTATGTACGAGGTCTTCTGGATATGGTGAATTGTGTACGAAGATTATGAGTAGGTCAATAAGGAATTAATCACTTCTAGTAAGAGAAGATCGCATCCTATTTATTCTAATCATATGATAATTCAGGAAGCCTTTGATCAAAGCAGAATGAATATTAGAAAGAGTTTCTAATGATTCATTATTTGAATTATCATTAAAAGATTGAGAAAAATATAAATATAAAATTGAGTTTGACATATTTTCATACTCATATACATATTTGGGATGCAGTTTGATTAAAGAATTGAATTGCACGGTAATTTGCCACTGAAGGGTATTTTTGGTATTTCTACCAAATTTCATATTTTTCAGGTAGACATGACACGTTGCTAGACGTCAATCTTGTCTTATAGGTTTGATCGAATTAAAGAGTTTAATTCGATCACCAATTAGAAAGGATTCTAATTGTTAAGTTCGGGTTCGCGCAGTTTGGACTTAAATCGATTAGAAGAGTTCTAATCAAGTTCGGTCAACTCGCACTCACATCTATTGCTGGCTAAGTATGGAACCCAATGGATCACACACAAGGAAACTTATTAAGGGTCTAATTGGATTAGATCATGTTTGCAAGATAAACATCCTAGCAGGTGTTGCAAACCTTAGCTCCTGATTCGAATTGGATTCGAATCTGATTCTTAATTAATCTAATTTGATTAGATCATATTCTAATATGGGTTAGCCAAGAGTTGGCATCTAATTGGCTTGGTTTGAGTCTAATTGAATTAGATTTGATAAATTATTCATTTTTGATCGTTGGATCAACATTGGATGAAGAGATGGATCAAATGGATGGCGCTATGAATTGGAGCCATTGGATTTTCATCATAGGATGATGGGAGATCATGATGACGTGATGGATATCATTGGGAGGCATGGTGACGAAAAATATGTGAAGAAAAGAGAGAGAATACGTGAAGATTAAATGGATAAGGATGAACCATTTATTTGATCTTATCCATTCTCTCTCTTCTCTCTTCATCACGCCTAAGGTGAATGTGGCGCCCTCTTTCATGGCCTTTAGATCATCATCAAGGCTTGATCAAAGGATGGGAATGGCTCCTACATTTCATGCATGAGAAGAAAGAAAATGAGGGAAAAGTACGGCGCAAAGAATGAAGAGACGTATCGTAAATACGTCTCTTGGATGGATAAGGATAAATCCTTATTTGATACGCCTCTCCCTATTTTTGTGGCACCTTCTCTCCTCTTATCACGCCCCATCTGAAGGATGTGTGGATGGGATGCATCCTTTGGTGATGCATCTCCACGCCATCTATAAATAGGAATGCTCCCGGTGTTTTCTAATCATCGGAAATCAATCGAACTCTCTCTCTCATATCCCTTCTTTCTTACATTAGTTTCTTTCTTTCTAACATTGCTTCTAGTGTGTCCTAAGCTAAGACAAGGTGGTCTTTCTTAGGACAAAAGGATTAGAAGTGATTTTAGAAGGCTAAAGAAAAATAGAAAGGAAGAAAAGCAAGCCATTAGAGTTCTTTAGAAGAATTCTGCATTAAGGATCAAAAATCTTTGGAGCTAAAGTCTTGATCAAATCTTCATGTGGATCACCATTGGAGGGCGGATACTTGGACGCCTCATGGAGATTGTACACTTTGGATTGGCATTTGAGGTATTCTACTAATTCTGCATTTATTTTATATCATTTGATTGTAATCATTAAGGTGATCTAGGCTTAAAGGGTTTCATGCACAGGGACTTTATTAAGAAATTTTTAAAATCCCTAGCTTCCGCTGCCCATTAAGACATGCTAGAACCCTACAGTGGTATCAGAGCAATCCTTAATTGGTTCAATCAAATAATAATACATGATGTACGATTATTAATTTACTATGAGATAGTAATGTCATATACTTAGAGAAATGCTGAAATGTATGATTCATATATGATATGATATATAATAAAATGTCATGATATGAAATTTTCCATGTGAAGATATGTTGAAGCATGTTAATTAATTGCTTATGATTTATACATGCTATGAGATAGCCATGATGCATGATAGTTTATTTTAGACATGTTAAATATATGTTACAATTAAAGAATGTGCTAGAGACTAGTAAGCCCTCAATAAAAATTATATTAAGTCATAGTGTTGAAAAACTTTAGGCTAACCCATTCTAGAACAATTAATCTAATTGGTGTCTAAGAAAAGCACTAAAGGTGGTTCTCTAATTAGGACCTTACTCTCTGAGTAAGGGGAGCCTCCCACCTGCTTATCTGGCCGATTGTTTGATTGCCTATTATGGATAAGCTTAATATTGATATAACACTATTGATAGCCTTCCTTCATACCTCGACATTATTATGTCAAGATCCATGCTAGTTTGTTGTGCTAACACAAGGCTTGCTATGGGGACTGATTTTATATTGTCTTGGTGCATTAAGATGCTTATGGCATATTTTAATATATTGCTTTGTTGTGTAACCACAAGGGCAATATTATTCGAATATGACTATATGGAAATGAAGGATTTGACTTAACTAAAAAATTATTGTTTATTATGCTAACACAAGGCAATAAGTGTTTTAAGAGGATAAGATAAAGTTGAGAATTTAATGAGATGCAATTGGAAAGAGTTTCCTACCTTTGAACTCATAAGGGTTTGTTGTGTAACCACAAGGCTTTTTATGATGAATTAGGATCTCAACCCTACTAAGGAAAATTATATTTTCACGTTTATCATAGGAGAGGGCTATGATATTCGATAAAAATAGTAGAAGATAAATTAGATTAAAGTCCTTATCTAGTTGCAAACATGTCATCATGATTGGTCTGCTTATGTTAGTTTTGTTCTTGCATATGTAAAATTATTAAATGACTTCTTCACTTTCACTAAGAGGCATCTTAGATGCCAACAAGTTGACCGGTCCAAACTATGTGGACTAGTTGCGGAATTTAAAGATAGTACTCACTCAGGAGAAAATTTTCTATATACTTGAAACCCCTGATCTTGGAGATCTAGGGGATGATGCTACAGAAGAGGAGGTTGCCACACATAAGATGTGGAAAAATGACAGTTTGACTGTCAAATGTATCATACTTGCCTCTATGAGCAATGAATTACAGAGGCAACATGAAAGCATGGACACTCAATCCATACTTCTCAATTTAAAAGAGTTGTATGGAGAACAAAGCAGGACTGCTAGGTATGAGATATCTAAGCAGTTGTTCCGTGCTAGAATGAATGAAGGAACTCCAGTGCAAAACCATGTTCTTATGGTTATAGACTTAATCACCAGATTAAGTCAATTAGGTTTTGCTATGGATAGTGAGCTCAGTCAGGATTTGATCCTGCAATCACTGCCTGATTTATTCTCTTAGTTTGTTGTGAACTTTCACATGAACAAGCTGAACACCTCCCTGCCCGAGCTGTTAAATATGCTCAAAACAGCTGAAGGCCATATTAAGAAGGATAAAGGTCCACTCCTTCTTATAGATAGCACCTCTAAGAGGAAATCGGAAAATAAGGGTTCTAAGAAAAGATTGAACCCTAAGAGTAGCATCAAAAAGAAAAAAGGAAAGAAAAACTCCGGATCAAGTACCTATTTTCATTGCGGCAAAGCTGGCCACTGGAAAAGGAATTGCAAGAGTTTTCTTGCAAGTATTAAGACCGATGCAAGAGTTGCATCGAAAGGTATGTTTATGTTACATGCCAACTTGTCATTAAGTTCTTCAAATTCAAATTCATGGATATTGGATACTGGCTGTGGTTTTCACATTTGCAAATCTTTGCATGGACTACAGAAAATTAAAATTTTGAAGAAAGGTGACTTCGAGCTATATGGCACTGGAGGAGAGTCCATCCAGGCTGTAGCTGTTGAAACCTACAACTTGGAGTTGCCTTCGGGAGAGCTCCTACAATTAGAAGATTGTTATTATATGCCCAAAATTATTAAAAATGTAATTTCCATTCCTTTGTTGTTAAAGAAAGGCTTTGAAATTAATGGAAAAGGCAATGGTTGCTCTATTTATTTTTCTAATAAGCATCTTTGCAATGGCATTATGGAAAATGGTCTTCTTGTTTTATTACTTAATGACAATGTCTTTTATATTAATAAAAGCAATAAAAGAAAGAGAGAGGAAGGGAATAATACCCTTCTTTGGCATTGCCGACTTTGTCACATAAGTGAATCAAGAATCAACAAGTTATACAAAGAAGAGTTCTTTGATCCTTATGATTATGAATCATTAGGAACTTGTGAATCTTGTCTTATGGAAAAAATGACCAAGTCTCCATTCACTGGACATGGAGAAAGGGCAAGTAAGTTATTAGGACTTATATATACAGATGTATGTGGTTCTATGACAACTCCAGCTAGAGGTGGATACTCTTACTTCATCACATTCACTGATGATTTATCAAGGTTCGGATTTGTGTATCTTATGAAACATAAATCCGAAGCCTTTGATAAGTTTAAAGAGTATCAAAATATGGTTGAAAAACAAACCAGAAAGTGTATTAAAATCTTTTGATCTGATCGAGGAGGTGAATACCTTTCTAGTGAGTTTTTAAATCATCTTAAAGAAAAGGGCATTCTCTTTGAATGGACACCTCCGTATACGCCACAATTAAATGGTGTAGCTGAACGGAGGAATCGTACTCTATTAGATATGGTAAGGTCCATGATGTGCTTTACAGATTTTCCTATTTTCTTCTGGGGTTATGCCTTAGAAACTGCTACATACGTGCTAAACAGGATACCTTCAAAATCTGTATCTAGTACTCCATATGAGATATGCAGAGGTAGAAAGCCCAATCTTAAATATTTTAAAATATGGGGTTGCCAAGCATATGTCAAAAAAATTTTGGATATAAGCTAAGTGCTAGATCAGATAAATGTATATTTGTAGGTTATTCCAAAGAAAGTATTGGATATCTCTTCTATCACCCTACTGAACAAAAGGTATTTGTTAGTAGGCATGCCACCTTCTTAGAAAAGGAGTTTATCTTAGAAAAGGGCAGTGAAAGAAGAATTGAACTTAATGAAGTTCAAGACCTACAAATAGAAACACAAGAAATTCTTCAACCAGATGTACCCATAAATGAGGAACAACCACAACACACATCTCCTCTCCGAAGGTCAGATAGAGTGCGAAGAGCACCTGAGAGGTATGGGTTCATCATTGAGAATGATGAAGCCCACATTGTTCAGAATAATGATCCTCTGACCTATTCGGAAGCTGTCATGAGTAGTGACTCTGACAAATGGCTAAAAGCCATGAAATCCGAAATAGATTCTATGTATACCAACCAAGTATGGACTTTGGTTGATGCACCAGAGGGTGTAAACTCTATAGGTTGCAAATGGGTCTATAAGAAAAAGATTGGAGCAGATGGCCAAGTAGAAACCTACAAGGCTAGATTGGTGGCAAAAGGTTTCAGGCAAAAGGTTTCAATTGACTATGATGAAACTTTTTCACCAGTAGCTATGCTCAAATCTATTCGGATTTTGCTTGCAATAGCTGCATACTATGATTATGAAATCTGGCAGATGGATGTCAAAACCGCCTTCCTTAATGGTCATCTTGAGGAAGAGGTTTACATGACACAGCCAGAAGGATTTGTCTCAAGTAAGAGAGCAAATCAAGTATGCAAGCTTAAGAGATCCATTTATGGATTAAAGCAAGCATCGAGGAGTTGGAACATCCGTTTTGATACAACCATCAAAGAGTTTGGTTTTATCAAAAATATGGATGAACCATGTGTGTACAAGAAGACTAGTGGGAGTGCCATTGTCTTCTTAATATTGTATGTAGATGACATACTGATTATTGGAAATGATATTCCAATGTTACAATCGGTCAAGACTTGGCTGTCAAAAAGTTTTTCCAAGAAAGACTTGGGAGAAGCATCCTATATACTTGGTATAAAGATCTATAGGGATAGATCTAAAAGGATGCTAGGCTTGTCCCAGTCTACGTACATAGATCATGTGCTGAAAAGATTCAGCATGGAAGGAAGTAAAAGAGGTTACTTGCCTATGAGTCATGGCATACGTCTCTCTAAGAAGATGTCTCCTAAGACATCTGAAGAGAGAAATAGAATGAATTCTATTCCCTATACTTCGGCAGTAGGATCGATTATGTATGCTATGCTATGTACTAGGCCTGATGTTGCTTATGCCTTAGGCATAACAAGCAGATTCCAGGCTGATCCAGGAGAGGATCATTGGATAGCTGTGAAAAATATTCTTAAGTACTTAAGAAGGACTAAAGATATTTTTCTAGTTTATGGAGGATCTGAGTTGAAACTAGAAGGATTTTCTGATTCTAGTTTTCAGTCAGACTTAGATGATAGCAAGTCCACTTTAGGGTATGTCTTTACCCTAAATGGTGGTGCAGTGAGCTGGAAGAGTTCCAAACAGCAAACTGTAGTTGACTCAACTACTGAGGCAGAATACATTGCTGTAAGTGAAGCCGCTAAGGAAGCTGTCTGGATGAAGAAGTTCATCTCTGAGTTAGGAGTAGTTCCTGAGATTGCTGGACCAGTTCCAGTTTATTGTGATAACACTGGAGCTGTTGCTCAAGCGAAGGAACCAAGGTCTCATCATAAATCCAAGCACATTCTAAGACGCTTCCATCTTGCTCGAGAGATTGTCGAGAGACAAGACATAGTCATTGAACGAGTAGACACAAAGAACAACCTAGCAGACCCGTTCACTAAAGCTCTACCACAACAGCAGTTCGATCGCCACCTCGATTGTATGGGGATGAAATATAAGAGCGATTGGCTTTAGTGCAAGTGGGAGATTGAAAGAGTAGATGCCCTACAAGCCAATCACAATATGTATAGCAAAGGGTTTTTCTTTTGATTTGTCCAAATCATGTACAAGATATTTAAATATGAATAAAGGCATTGTGTTTTATCATATGCTGTTGATTATATTTATGATAAACTCCTTAGATTAGGGCAATAGTTTTGAGGCTATGATGAGATCATACTAGTGAGACCTAAAATCCTAAAATCCTAATCTTAAATATTCCCAGTCAGTGGTACATTGAGTCGGGGATCAATGTTTACCGAAAAGACTGGCACGTCTTATGTATGCTCGATGCAGAGGATGATTGATCTCACAATCATTTGTGTGGAGACACTAATACAAAGATGTGGGTGCTCATTAGAAGAATGAGTTCACTGAATTGACCTACAAAGAGAAATCTTATGAAGTCTTACTTACATGTCAAAAGATGATTCTCTTAGTGGGAGTTATGCAACTGATCTTATAACCTGAGATCACCATGGTATCTTGTGCACATGAACCCATATTTTGGTTTACACTCATTCATGACAATAAGTTATGTACGAGGTCTTCGGGATATGGTGAATTGTGTATGAAGATTATGAGTAGGTCAATAAGGAATTAATCACTTCTAGTAAGAGAAGATCGCATCCTATTTATTCTAATCATATGATAATTCAGAAAGCCTTTGATCAAAGCAGAATGAAAATTAGAAAGAGTTTCTAATGATTCATTATTTGAATTATCATTAAAAGATTGAAAAAAATATGAATATAAAATTGAGCTTGACATATATTCATACTCATATACATATTTGGGATGCAGTTTGATTAAAGAATTGAATTGCACGGTAACTTGCCACTGAAGGGTATTTTTGGTATTTCCACCAAATTTCATATTTTCCGGGTAGACATGACACGTTGCTAGACGTCAATCTTGTCTTATAGGTTTGATCGAATTAAAGAGTTTAATTCGATCACCAATTAGAAAGGATTCTAATTGTTAAGTTCGGGTTCGCGCAGTTTGGACTTAAATCGATTAGAAGAGTTCTAATCAAGTTGGGTCAACTCGCACTCACACCTATTGCTGACTAAGTATGGAACCCAATGGGTCACACACAAGGAAACTTATCAAGGGTCTAATTGGATTAGATCATGTTTGCAAGATAAACATCCTAGCAGGTGTTGCAAACCTTAGCTTCTGATTCGAATTGGATTTGAATCTGATTTGAATTGGATTCGAATCTGATTCTTAATTGATCTAATTTGATTAGATCATATTCTAATATGGGTTAGCCAAGAGTTGGCACCTAATTGGCTTGGTTTGAGTCTAATTGAATTAGATTTGATAAATCATTCATTTTTGACCGTTGGATCAACATTGGATGAAGAGATGGATCAAATGGATGGCGCTATGAATTGGAGCCATTGGATTTTCATCATAGGATGATGGGAGATCATGATGACGTGATGGATATCATTGGGAGGCATGGTGATGAAAAATATGTGAAGGAAAGAGAGAGAATACGTGAAGATTAAATGGATAAGGATGAACCATTTATTTGATCTTATCCATTCTCTCTCTTCTCTCTTCATCATGCCTAAGGTGAATGTGGCGCCCTCTTTCATGGCCTTTAGATCATCATCAAGGCATGATCAAAGGATGGGAATGGCTCCTACATTTCATGCGTGAGAAGAAAGAAAATGAGGAAAAAGTACGGCGCAAAGAATGAAGAGACGTATCGTAAATACGTCTCTTGGATGGATAAGGATAAATCCTTATTTGATACGCCTCTCCCTATTTTTGTGGCACCTTCTCTCCTCTTATCACGCCCCATCTGAAGGATGTGTGGATGGGATGCATCCTTTGGTGATGCATCCCCACGCCATCTATAAATAGGAATGCTCTCGGTGTTTTCTAATCATCGGAAATCAATCGAACTCTCTCTCTCTCATATCTCTTCTTTCTTACATTAGTTTCTTTCTTTCTAACATTACTTCTAGTGTGTCCTAAGCTAAGACAAGGTGGTCTTCCTTAGGACAAAAGGATTAGAAGTGATTTTAGAAGGCTAAAGAAAAATAGAAAGGAAGGAAAGCAAGCCATTAGAGTTCTTTAGAAGAATTCTGCATTAAGGATCAAAAATCTTTGGAGCTAAAGTCTTGATCAAATCTTCGTGTGGATCACCATTGGAGGGCGGACACTTGGACGCCTCGTAGAGATTGTATACTTTGGATTAGTGTTTGAGTTATTCTAGTAATTCTGCATTTATTTTATATCATTTGATTGTAATCATTAAGGTGATCTAGGCTTAAAGGGTTTCATGCACAGGGACTTTATTAAGAAATTTTTAAAATCCCTAGCTTCCGCTGCCCATTAAGACATGCTAGAACCCTACAGAAGATAGATGAGACGAAAACTCAAGCTAGAACTGCTATCATATTCCTTAACTCAAAGCTATTGTCAAAGCAATTCCTAGTTTGTACAGCCAAAAAGATTAGAATTTAAGTTAAAAATTTGAAATCCCTTCTCTTTTTTTTAAATATAAATCTTTTTAGGCAGAAAAATCAAAATATTCTCTTATGCTCTCATCACACCCCCCAACTAAAGCTAACATTGTCCTCAATGTTAAAGAAAATTTAAAGTAGTAAGAGGACGGAGGAGAAGTTATCTTATATAGGTGGGTAAATTGACAATTGGGGCAAAAACCCCCAAACCTGCATGTTAGTAATTTATTAAAAATTATTTTATTATTATTATTATTATTATTATTTTATTTACATGTTGGGTTGCCTCCCAAGAGCGCTAAGTTTTATGTCTTCAGCCAGACAAAATGTAGATTCATTTTTTTTTCAACCATTATCTAAGAATGGTTTTGGAAGAGTCCGAGAAAGAACAGTCGGCTGAATAGAATTAAGGAGCGCATGCTCGACCCCTTCCTCGGAATGGGCAAGGTAAGCCTCTAGAGGGTTCTTATTATAAGTTTGTAAGAAAGTCTCCTGAACCAGACTTTCAATCATGTCAACTTCATTGATTTCTTTATTGTCTGGTGGTTGTTTACTTATGTTGAAGACATTAAGCTCGACTTTCATGTTGCCAAAAGATAACTTCAGCATGCCATTTCGACAATTTATCACAGCATTTGCTGTGGCTAAGAAAGGTCTACCTAAAATTATAGGTGTGTGACTGTCTGGATGTATTGCAGGTTCAGTCTCAAAGATAACGAAATCCATAGGATAGTAAAACTCGTTTACCTTCACTATTACATCATCTACAATCCTCTTGGGGTACTTCACCATCCTATCTGCTAAGGAAAGGATAATATTTGTGGGCTTTAATTTTTCCAAACCTAACTTTTGGTACACATAGTAGGGAAGTAGGTGCACACTGGCTCCTAAATCTAATAGGGCTCTCTGGATGATCGTCTCTCCTATTTTTATTTCAATGGTTGGGCAACCAGGGTCTTTGAATTTTGGGGCAATCTGTTGTTGAATAAGAGATGAAGCTTGTGCAGCCATAACAGCTTGCCTAGGAATGCTGGTTTTTCTTTTGACCGTGGTGAGGTCTTTCAAGAATTTTGTATAGGAGGAAATTTGTCTTATAGCATCGAGAAAAGGTATATTTATTTGAACAGTTTTAAAGACTTCCATGATTTCATCAAAGTTAGATTGTTTCTTGAAGTCCTGAAGTTTACTGGGAAAGGAAACCTTAGGTTTGTATATTTCTATGGGTTCTTCCTTTTTGTCCTGTTCTTGACCCCTCTTCTGAATAGGGTTCTTATCGGATTCATTTTTATTTTCTTTTTCATGTTCAGGAAGTTGGACTTTATTGTCCACTTGCTTGCCAGACCTTAAAGTGGTAATTGCCTGGACTTCATAGATCGGATTTTCATTAGAATCGATTTGATACTGACCTCTCTGACCTTGATTTTGTTGTCTATTAGGGTTAGGCACTGGTTGACTAGGTAGTTCACCTTTTTTCCTTTTCCCTAGAGAGTTTGCTATTTGGCTTAGACTAACCTCAAGTTTTGCAATCGCTTGCGCATGGAATTGGTTAGTCTGGGCTTGGGCTGTATTGGTCTGTTGTTGTTGCTTGATAAAATCTTGTTGTTGTTTCATCATATTAGCCATCATGGTTTCTAATTGTGAAGGTTGCTGTGGGATAGGGGCATTGTAAGGAGGTACAGATGGAACCAATGGTTGGTTCATTTGTGATGGACCTATCCTGGGGAAGTTGTTCTAAAAATCTGGTGGACCACCTTGATGCTGAATAGGTTCATTCTGCTTGTATGAGAAATTTGGGTGGAACCTATTATCAGGGTGGTAAACTGGGCTGAACGAGTTAGGAGTGGGCTTCTTAAAGGCACTATATGAATTTAGAGCATTTGCTTGCTCGGCCTTTATGGTGGGAAGATTAGGGCAGCACTCCACTAGATGCTCCGGACTGTTACACAAGACACATATTATATGACTCGTGATCTACTTTCATGACGGAATTTGACTCTTTGTATGAACTCGAACTAGTGGAAACATTGAAAGCATCAAATTTTTTACTTAAGTTGTTCATTCCAGTCACCAGATTGGACATGACATTTTTGAGTTCTGGATCTGTTTTCATTTCATAATTACCTGGTTTTCTAGATCCGAACTCATCTATATTTACTTCCTCACCATAGCTACTCCAATTTTGGGCATTTTCAGCTAAGTCAACAAGAAATTCATAGGCTTGATCTGGGGTTTGATTCATGAACCTACCCTTGTGCATGGACTCAATCATGTTTCTATGTACCAGAGTTAGCCCTTTATAAAAGAAGTGGACCAGATCAGCCTTATCAAGCCCATGGTGCGGGCACTTGACCAGTAGATTATGAAATCTTTTCCAAAGTTGGAAAAATTCCTCCTCAGATTTTCCTCTAAAAGTTCTTATGGCATCCTTAATTTTTTCAGTCTTTACCATGGGATAGAACTTAGCCATGAACTTCTTAGATAGTTGTTCCCATGATGTGATGGAATTTGAAGCAAGGGAATACAGCCATGCAGCAGCACGATCCTCTAAAGTCATTGGAAACAACCTTAATTTAATACCCTCTTCATCTAAGTTTTGATTTCTAAATGTTTGACAGATTGTCAAAAATTTGTTTAGATGAAACTTGGGTAACATGTTTATTGTTGTAGCCCGAATCTCGAATTGGGCTGCATTATTAATTGGTAATACTATGCAAGTAGGGGGACTAGCGGATGCGGGTGCAAACAACTCATTTAAAGTTCTAATATGTTCACCCATTGTAGAGATTGACGGTTAATTTACAGTTCGCAGGTTGTGATGAAAAGTTCTGTCAATCTCAGGATCAAATGGGGTTAACTTATCCCTTAATGACCTTCTACCATGCATACATTATCAACACTTCATTATATTTGACTCCTACAATGAACGAAATCCTAAAAGAAGAGAAGGGCTAGACACAGATGACCACAACCAACACCACACAACAATTTGACCCTATTAGTCTTAAAATTAGGTGAGGTTTAGTAGCTTCTTAAATCTAGTTGCACAGAGATTTATCAGGTTAAAAAGTTCCTGAAATTCTCTCTAGATTAGACAGCTCCTAATCTCCCTTTCAGATTAAGCTTGAGCTTACCAGTTAAGCGATCCAGTAACCAGTGACCAGGAAAGTTCCGAGATGTGTGGTGGTGCCAGAAGGGATACACCGATACCACAATATCCGTAACAGTTCTCACTGTTGTAAAACTTTCCTAAACATCACCAATTACTAAATCCTCACTGGAGTGGCTTTCAGCCGCTTCTTTTCAAGAGCCTAATTGAGCTCGAAAACCCTAAGGCCAACGTCTAATTGATTTTAATTTAATTTGGTTTAGGATATGTATGCAAGGTGGTGATTTTTGGGCTAAGGAAAGGTAATGACTTCCCGACCTTATCTTTTTGATGGGTTTTGCCCTTAAATTATTTTATGCAAATGCTTAATACTAAATGCAGCAAATAATCAATGATTTTTTTTAAAAGTTTATGCAATGTCATTAGGTTGTACTGGTTAAATGAGCAAGCAAATTTTTTTATATATATTTACTATTTTCTTAATTTTTTTTTATTTTTTTATTTAAATTTTTATATAACAATAACTTGAATGTAAACTAAATACAATCCTTATGCGTCAATCAATTTCCAATGCCCATTGAATAAGCTCTGGAGATTACTCCGTGAGGAGCCCCAATAGAGGTATGATAACCTCGAAGGATTGTACCCTATCAATTACTAGCAAAAATAATATATATTTTTTTATTTTTAATTTAATAATTTTTTTTTTAAATTTTAAATTTTAAATTTCAAAATTCAGAATTCAAATTTTCAATTTAAATTTTTTTTGAATTTTAGAATTTTAGAATTTTTTCTTTTTCAATTTTTTTTTTGAATTTTAAATTTTGAATTTCAAATTTCAGAATTTAATAACTACGAAATTATTAACTAGAAATTATCAAAATAAGAAAAATTAATAAAAATAAAAATAAAAATTTACTACCGGAGTGCGTTCACTCCGGGCATCCAAAATCCGATTTGATCTTCGTGATTGTTCTTGCTTCTCGATTTGCCTCCCCGGCAACGGCGCCAAAATTTTGTTGTCCGATTGCTGTTTACCCAAAAATACGCTAAACAAATCCTTGTTAGAACCGACAAACAAAATTTAATTTAATTTTACTCTTACCTTTTCTACTCGAAGAATAGTGGTCGTAAGAGGTCGATCCACAGGAAGGCGATTGGAGTTGCATAAAAATTAAAACGTTCACTCGGATTCAAAATCGATTTTTGAATGATAGAAGAAAAATATTACTTTGAGGATGTTGAATAATTCTCTGGTCTACCAAAAAATGTTTTCTAATTGAAATTAACTACAAGATAGGTAGTCAGATTCAAAGAGCATTTACATATTTAACTAATCAAAGAAGAGCTTTGGCATAAATTAAAATGGATGAAAACAGTGCTAAGAAGATCAAAGCCTGGAACATAAATTGCATAAAAGAAAATTTAATACATTGCATAAAAAGTAGAAATTAAACTGAACCTAGAATATGGATTGCATGAAAGAAAATCAATTGATTTCATAAAAAAAATGATTACAAAAAGTAAAAAGATTGAAGATGAAGCCTAATGCTTCTTTCTTCTACAAATAAAAATAAAATAAAATAATAAGAAATTTTATTTTCTCTCCCTTTCTCTCCCATGGTGGACTTTCAACATAACATACTTTTTTTTTTTCTTTCTTCTTTCCAAGAAAACAGAGCTCCCCTATTTTTGGTTCTTTTTTCCTCCCCTCAGCCGAACACCTCCACCCTCCTCTTATAGGTCGCCCATCCTTGTTTGGCCAGCGATGGATCCCTGATGGAGAGGTAACAGGCGCGGGTGTTGGGGGATTTGCCGGGAGAAGAAGATCTTGATGCGTGATCGATGGGAACGTCGATCATGGAAGAGGAGGATGATGCGGCTGAAACGCGGAGGAGGCTGGGATTACCGGCTGCTGGGCGCGATGCTGGGAGGAGCAGACGTGAGACGCTGGGAGGAGCCGATCACGGCCGCAGTGGAGGCGGGGATCATGGGAAGGATGAAGCCGGAGGGAGCTGATCTAGATGCGCTGGATGCAGGATCACTTGGAGGCTGTCGCGGGATCGTGGGAGGAGCCGATCATGGCCACGGTTGAGGCTGGAGTTTCGGGATGGAAGGCGCTCGGGGATGTGGCATGGATGCGGTGGGGATGCGGTTGAAACGCGCTGGCAGTGACGCGGACAAATGTGCTTCGGTTGGGACCTTGCTGAGAAGAACCCGGGGAGTTGATAAAAAACTGTATGAAAATGGCTGAAGAAGATGGCTTGCTTTGAAGACGTTGAGGATGGAAAATCTGTGGAGAACATCCGCTGTTCCAGAAAGATGGCAGGGATGAAGATATGCTTAGTCGAAGGACGTCGGGGAGGTGCTGGCTACGAGTTCGGGCATTGGCTTGGCCGGGATTGGGCAGCGGGAGGACGCACGCGAAGAAGATGACGTGCTGCCGAGGTTGGGACGCTACGGGAGGAAGAAGAACAGTGACATCAAAACATTTCCGTAACACTATTCATATGAACAGTGTTTTCACGTAACACTATTCGTCTTTCACGTAACACTGTTCAGATGAACAGTGTGTTCACGTAACACTGTTCATATAAACAGTATCATCTCGGAACACTGTTCATATGAACAGTGATTTCAGCATGAATAGTATTTCCAGCTATTCTTCATGGGATTGGAGGTTAAAAAGTTCTTTTTCTTTCTGATGAAGTGAGAGTGGGAATCTCTATTCCAGAAGAGTGCGGGTGCTAATCCGGAAAGGAGGAAATGCGAGGATCACTGGGAGATCGCATGCAGGCTCGGATGTTTGGGTGCTAATGTGCTCGATCAGATCATGGCAGGATTGGGCCCGCACAGTTTGGGGCTATGATGCATCCCTCTAAACCCTACCAAATGCGTATTTAAACTTTAATTTATACTAACCTGTGCCAAATAAAAATATAATATTAACTTAGTGATTTTATCGTTATATGTTAGCAGTAATACTAATTTAAGCAGCGTGTAGATCGCACTTTTGTGCTCTCATCAAAGTCTGAATCTGTGTATCCTTCTATCTTTTACTCTGATGTTCCTCCAAAGACCAAGAATAAATCTTTAGTTCTTCTTAAGTACTTAAGAATATTTTTCACAGCTGTCCAGTGCTCTTCACCTGGATTCGACTGATATCTGCTAGTGACACTCACAGCAAGGGCTATATCAGGTCATGTACACAGCATGGCATACATGAGGCTCCCTATTGCCGATGCATAAGGGATCTTGCTCATGCGTTGAATCTCTTCAGACGTGTTGGGGCCCATCTTCTTGGAGAGATGAATTCCATGGCTTAGGGGTAAGAGATCCCTTTTAGAGTTTTCCATGCTGAACCTTTTCAACACTTTCTCTATGTACATCTTCTGTGATAGGCCAAGCATCCTTTTAGATCTATCTCTATAGACTTTTATCCCCAAAATATAGGATGCTTCCCCAAGGTCTTTCATGGAGAACTCTTTTGACAACCAGACCTTGACCGAGGTTAGCATGGGAATGTCATTCCCTATCAAGAGAATATCGTCCATGTACAATACGAGAAACACGACAGCCCTCTCACTAACCTTCTTGTAAACATATGGTTTCTCTTCATTCTTGATGAAATCAAACATTTTGATTGCATCATTGAAACGAGTGTTCCAACTCCGAGATGCTTGTTTTAGTCCATAAATGAACCTTTGCAGCTTGCAAACCTTGTGATCCTCATCAGTGGAAGTGAATCCCAAAGGTTGCTCTATATAAATATCTTCATCAAGATATACATTCAGGAAAGCAGTTTTCACATCCATCTGCCAAATTTCATAATCATGAAATGCTGCAATGGCAAGCAATGTTCGGATGGATTTCAGTATGGCTACAGGTGAAAAGGTTTTCTGATAGTCAATACCTTCGCGCTGACTATACCCTTTCGCCACTAGCCTTGCTTTATGTTAGAAGTATGCCCTAGAAGCTAATCTGGCTAACACATTATTAATTTTGGGACATAATTTTGTACTTGACTTTATTATTATTGATTAATAAATGAGTATTTTTTTCATTCATATTATTTATATGTCTATGAATCGTCCAAGGAATTAATAAGATGATGATACATATTCTCAAGAGTTGAGAATTTGAGCCATGTATCATTGGTGATTAATTTCTAAATGCTCCTGATCAATGGAGCATCACGAGGATGGTGATCGATCTGATCAGTGCACACATCGCTTTCCTTATGGATGGACGAGACTCGAGTCCACAGTGTAGGGACACTGAAGTGATAGTGCAGGTGCTTGTTAGAGAACAAGGGTACTGAGCGTGACCAAGACAAGAAGTTACTTGGATGTCTATCCACTCGTCAGTGACTTGCTTGATGTTGCAGTAGTATGACTGATTCTTTGACCTGCAGTGCTTCGGCTACTCACAGTGAGGTTATTGTAGTTTGACTGCACATACACATGGTCTCTAGTCATATGGGTCCTTGTTGTGTAGATTGGCTGCAGTAGGTTCACTGTAGGAGTAGGGTATGCACTTATATGGAATCTATCGACCTTGATAGATGAGGAGTGATCCTATGTGATTTATTAGACTGAGTTTTAAGACCTTGGCCAGGGCAGAATATATAGTGAAAAAGAGTTTTCTACTCTCGAACTCAAGTCGAATAAATCTAGACATATGACAGACAACGAGGTTTGACGAGTTATCCATGACCTCCGGTCTGTAGGGATCCACGATAGAAGGACTGTATCACACGACAACTGCACCTAGAGGTTCATCATTCCATTCTGCTGGGTGGCCACTACATGCTGTTAGGTGTCACTGGTAGATGGTGGGACTCATAGGGATTCTCTCGATGATCGATAAACCCTAATGAGTTGAGTTGGAATCGTTCCAACCCATTGAAAGGAGTTTTTAATGATATTGTGATAAAGATCACAATATATCTCACTACCAGTCAGAATAGAATCTACGGGGTCACACACACTAGAAGTATTGACCGATCCGATGGTTGAATAGTGATTATGAATCACGAGTAATCAATTCGATTGATAATCAGTTGAAGAAGGAACACTGGGAATTAATTAATTGGACTTAAAATACGAATCCTACTTGGAGTAGGATTCCTAGAGTCCTAATTGGATTAGGACTGGGAATCCTACTTGGATTAGGACTGGGAGTCCTACTTGGAGTAGGATTCCTATCCTAAT